>NC_080041.1:66983856-67089163 GCF_012489685.1 Lotus japonicus | reverse complement strand
TCCACAGAGGGTAGTCATTCAGAGGCATCCTTCTGCTTCTGATCTCAGAGGATGTGTCTTCACGAGCAGGAGCAATCTTCTTCTGGATTAGGCCCATCTTCTTCAAGGAGTTTGCAGTGAAGACATCACTGACAATTGTGCTCAAATCCTCTGTGCAACCAGCATTGATCAAATCTTGCACCAAGTTGCTTTCAATGAGAAAGTCTGAGAGCAGCCTCCCAAAAGGGATATATTTGATTGCAGACTTGATGGAGGCGGTGGTGCGAGACTTCCTGATGCATTCCTTCAAGTAGGAGAACAGAAAGTAGGGAAGGCAGATCTTCTCCTGATCTTGGATGAAGAACAACATCGCCTTCTGGTTGAAGTTGATGTAGTCTGGAGAACTGCCCTTCGGTCTCTGATTTATGCAGTTGAGCAGGATCTTGTGCCATATTCTGAGTTTGGGATGAAGATCCATCACCTTGTAACTCGTCTTGCCCGGTTTGAAGGTGGTGTACAGGGCCTTGTTGACTTTGTCTTTGGTGCTGGGTTTCAGCTTGGATTCCGTCAGTTGGAACCGATACCCATAAGCAGTTTCTGCTCCTAGCAGATTCACGAATGACTTCTCAGTGATGGTGATCTTCCTGCCAAGAATGTGAGAGACCACTTGAGTATCATCGCAGTCTGCGTGCTTCCAGAATTCCTTTACCAGTTTCTCATACACCGGTCCTCGAAGTCGATTGAAGTAGTTTCCCCAACCTTGAGCTTGGACTTCAGGACGAAGATCAAACCCATTTGCAGCCAGGTTGTCGAGGTCGAATCTCCATTCTGCTAGGACTTGGAGTTCCTCAGGAGCAAATACGCAGTGAACGGCACAGCCCCGTTCTGCAATTGGAACAATCTGCTCTTGAACTTGAACTTGTTCTTGTGCCGGGTTCTCAGAGCCCCTTTGACCCGTTGCCAAACCAACTTCCATGTGAGGGAACTGAGGTGCATCTGCAGTAGATCTTCTGGTTTGTCTCACCATTTTGAAGAGGTTGAAGGTTTGAGGTAGAAGATGAAGTTTGAAGGATGAAGAGAGATCGAGAGAGAAATCAAGAAAGAGGCGGTTTTGAAAAGCAGAGAGTGCGAGAGTGAAAACCGGAAGTGAACGAGAACGTGTGTGTATAGTGGGTTTTATCAAATAACCGTTGTTGATTCAAAAAGCACTTTAAGATCAACGGTTGAAAATTAAAGATAGATAGTAACAGTAAAATACACAATCACACACAGGAGATAAGCATATCTACACACAATCATAACAGACTGTCACACGGGCACAAGGAATTATGCATCAGAAATTCTGACACACGTGTTGTTGTCTCAGCTTCAGAGTCAGTACCAGTGGGCACACACACTCTGATTGAGTTACCTTCTGGACTAGACATCTTCTGATCAAGAAGTATCATAGTCAGAGGTTCTGATCCATCTTCACTCTGGACAAAAGTCCATGTTTAGATTTTTCAGAATAAAATTAAATCTATCCTCTGCTAAGGGCTTTGTAAAGATATCTGCCCATTGATGGTCAGTATCAACAAACTTCAGAAGAAGTACGCCCTTCTGCACATAATCTCTAATGAAGTGATACTTTACCTCAATGTGCTTTGCCCTTGAATGCAAGATAGGATTCTTGCTCAACGAGATTGCAGCAGTGTTATCACAATAAATTGGGATATTGCTCTCAAGGATCTGATAATCCTCCAGCTGATGTTTCATCCAGAGCATCTGTGTGCTGCATATTGCTGCTGAGATATATTCTGCCTCTGCAGTTGATAGTGCAATGGTTGATTGCCTCTTGCTTGCCCATGAGACTAGATTGCTTCCCAGAAATTGACAATTTCCAGAAGTGCTTTTTCTCTCTGTTCTATCTCCAGCATAATCAGCATCACAATAACCTGAAAGCTTATACTCTGATGTTTTCTTATACATCAAGCCAAGGTTAGTGGTGCCTTTCAGATACCTTAGGATCCTCTTAACAGCAGTTAAGTGGGTTTCCCTTGGATCTGATTGGAAACGAGCACATAAGTGAACACTAAATAATATGTCTGGCCTAGATGCAGTTAAGTATAGAAGTGAACCTATCATACCACGATAGAGCTTCTGACATACTTTACCACTTTTATCTTCTTTCTCCAAAATGCATGTAGGATGCATTGGAGTCTTGGCCACTGTAGATTCCAGCATATTGAACTTCTTCAGAAGTTCTTTAGTGTACTTGCTCTGATGGATATATGTTCCTTCTGGTGTTTGATCAACTTGTATTCCCAGAAAGTACTTTAATTCTCCCATCATACTCATCTCAAATTCAGCCTGCATCATCTCAGAAAATTCTTTGCATAGAGATTGATTAGCAGAACCAAATATAATATCATCAACATAAATTTGCACAATTAAGATATCATCTTTATAAGTCTTGCAAAAAAGAGTTGTATCTACTTTACCCCTTACAAACTCATTCTCCAGAAGGAATGACCTAAGTCTCTCATACCATGCTCTGGGAGCTTGCTTCAGACCGTAGAGTGATTTCTTCAATTTGAACACATGGTCTGGTTTCTTTTCATCTTCAAAACCTGGGGGTTGATGAACGTAGACTTCCTCTGAGATATAACCATTTAGGAAGGCACTCTTTACGTCCATCTGATGTAGAACTATGTTGTGATTTACTGAGAAGGAGATCAACAGTCTGATTGCCTCCAGTCTTGCTACCGGAGCAAATGTTTCAGTGTAGTCTATTCCTTCCTGCTGGCTGTAGCATTGAGCAACTAGCCTTGCCTTGTTTCTGACTACATCTCCTTTCTCATTTAGCTTGTTTCTGAATACCCATTTCGTTCCAATAACATGGACATTCTCAGGCTTCTTCACTAAGCTCCAAACATCGTTCTTGGAAAATTGATTCAATTCTTCTTCCATGGCCAGAATCCAATCCTTGTCCTGAAGAGCTTCATCTGTGGACTTGGGTTCAATTAAGGACACCAATCCTTTCAGACTCAGCAAGGTCTCTTCAGAGGGTCTGAAGGCAGATCTGGTTCTGACTGGTTCATCTTTGTCGCCCAGAATCAATTCCTTAGGGTGAGCTGCAGTGATTCTGCTCTTCTTCAGAGTTTGTGAGTTAGAGGGACCAGCTTCTTCCTCTGGTTCATCTTCCTCTGGCTCAACTTCCTCTGGAGCTTTGCCTTTGTCAGAAACATTAATGCTTAAATCTGCAAACTTTTCAACTAGCTTTGACTGGTCAGAGTCAAGCTTATCATCAAATCTAACATGAATAGATTCTTCAATAGTCTTAGCATCAGTATTATAAAATCTAAAACCTTTAGATCTATCAGAATAACCAAGTAATAGACACTTAGAAGACTTAGCATCAAATTTATGCAATCTATCCTTAGTATTGAGAACATAACAAACACAGCCAAAAGGATGAAAATAAGAAATGTTGGGTTTTATGTTCTTCCACAATTCATAAGGAGTCTTATTCAGAATTGGTCTCACAGAGATTCTGTTCTGAATGTAACATGCTGTATTTACTGCCTCTGCCCAAAAGTGCTTAGCCATGCCAGTTTCTTGGAGCATGGTTCTAGCCATCTCCTGAAGAGTTCTGTTCTTCCTCTCAACAACACCATTTTGTTGAGGAGTTCTGGGACAAGAGAAATCATGTGCAATTCCATAGGAATCAAACAGACTCTCAAACTTGTCATTCTCAAACTCTCCACCATGGTCACTTCTGACACGCACAATCCTACAAGCCTTCTCGTTTTGCACTTGAGCAATGAAGGTAGAGAACACAGCATGAGACTCATCCTTGCGGGTTAGAAACTTTACCCATGTCCAGCGGCTATAGTCATCAACGATAACCATCCCATATCTCTTGCCACCTATAGACTCAGTTTTCACTGGTCCAAAAAGGTCGATATGCAGAAGTTCCAACGGCCTTGAGGTTGAGACAACATTCTTTGCCTTGAAAGGGACTTTTGTGAATTTGCCTTTCTGACATGCTTCACAAAGAGCGTCTGAAGCGAACTTCAGATTGGGTAAGCCCCTGACAAGGTTTAGCTTGCTCAGCTGAGAAATCTTTCTCATACTGGCATGCCCTAACCGTCTATGCCATACCCACTGCTCTTCATTAACAGACAGAAGGCACTTCACATTCTGAGCCTCCAACTCAGATAATCTGATCTTATAAATGTTGTTCTTCCTCTTGCTGTTAAACAGAACAGAGCCATCGATCTGACTTACAGCCCGGCAGGACTTTTGATTGAATATAACATCATAACCCTTGTCAGCTAATTGACTTATAGACAATAAGTTATGTGTTAAGCCGTCTACCAATAAAACATTATCAATGCATGGACTACTATCTACACAAATAGTACCAGTACCAATAATTTTACCCTTTTCATTTCCTCAGAAGCCAACTTCGCCTCCAGGCTTAAGTTTCAGCTCTCGGAACATACGCTTTTCTCCCGTCATGTGACGCGAGCATCCACTGTCCAGATACCATGATTGGTGTTTCAGTGGAGCTATCAAGGATATCTGCAACGTAGATAATCTTGTCCTTAGGTACCCACTTTCTGGGTCCTCTTTTGTTAGTTACCCCAGAGGTTCTGATAACCTTGGGTGTCTCAACATAATATTTTAAAGGAATATTTGCATGATATTTAGTCATAGAGAAAGATCCCTTTTTAAGAGGATGTTTAGCAACTTTAGCAGGTACAGGATCAGGCAATATGGTACCAGAGGGAACAAAGCATTCATACAAGGATTTAGCTTTAGACACAGAAGGCTCATTTCTAATTGGTTTAGAATAGCCAATGCCATGCATTCCATTTCTGCTTACGCCATAGATCATTGAAGCCATTAAGCTTCTATCCACGCTTTTAGCTAGGAATCTTTGAAAAGACTTTTCATACTTAGATTCATTTCTACAATCAGAGGCATCACAGGCAACAATTTCTTCTAACTTAGCAATCTGGTTCTTAAGCACAGAGTTAGAATTTACCAAAGCATGATTTTCATTTTTCAAATCTGAAATAATTTTCTCATGTTCAGAAGGAGTCTTGGAGACAGCAGATAAGTTCTTTTTCAACTTTTTATGCTTAGACAATAAAGAGTTATACTTATCCATGATATCAGACAAAGCATGTTTCAGTTCAGAGGTAGAGAAAGAAGCAAATACCTCATTTTCATCGTCTGAGTTAGGATCTCCTTCTGATTCTGAGTCAGAGTCAACAGCTTCCTTTGACTCTGATCCTTTGTCTTTGACAATTGCCATGAGTCCTTGGACTTCACCATCAGAGTCAACATCCTCTGACTCTGATTCATCAAATGTCACCATCAGACTCTTCTTTGTCTTGAAGTGCTTCTTTGGCTTCTTGTCTTTCTTCAACTTTGGACAATCA
This sequence comes from Lotus japonicus, assembly GCF_012489685.1. Lineage (NCBI taxonomy): Eukaryota > Viridiplantae > Streptophyta > Magnoliopsida > Fabales > Fabaceae > Lotus > Lotus japonicus. The sequence goes on along the minus strand of NC_080041.1, from coordinate 67,083,752 downwards.
CTTTTGTAGTGCCCAGATTCTTTGCACTCAAAACATGTGACTTCCTTGATTGAAGACTTCTTCTGGCCTGAGGACTCATACTTTCCTTTTGCCTTTCCAGAGCCTTTGAACTTGCTCTGCCTGTGCTTCCAGATGCGGTTGAGTCTCTTGGAGATCAGAGTCAGCTCATCTTCATCAGAATCTTCTGATGCTTCTTCAGATTCTTCTTCTTCAGCTTGAAGAGCCTTTGACTTCTCAACCTTAGCCTTTTCAGATTTGGATTTCAAGGCTATGGACTTTTTCCTCAGATCTTGCATCTCTGAGCGTTTCAGCTCATGGCATTTCAAAATGCTGATGAGTTCTTCTAAACTCATATTCTCAACGTCTCTCGTGAGCTCTATTGAAGTCACCAAAGGCATCCAACTTTCAGGAAGACACCTGATGACCCTTATGACATGATCTTTTGTTGTGTAGCTCTTGTTGAGAGGTCGTATGCCAGCTACAAGCAATTGAAATCTGGAGAACATTTCTTCAATGGACTCATTTGGCTCCATGATGAAGGATTCATACTTTTGGATCAAAGACAATGCCTTTGATTCTTTGACTTTCTTGTTTCCTTCATGAGACATCTTCAGAGAATCAAAAATGCCTTTAGCAAACTCACGATCTGTAATCTTCTGGTACTCCTCATAGGAAATAGCACTTAGAAGAATTGCTCTTGCTTTGTGATGTTGTGAGTACAGCTTCTTTTGATCTGCAGTCATCTCTGACCTTGGGATCTTCTTGCCATCTGCATCAACTGGACGCTCATAGCCATCCACAATAATATCCCAGAGATCTGCATCGAAACCCAGAAAGAAACTTTCCAGTCTATCTTTCCAATATTCGAACCTTTGACCGTCGAACATAGGAGGCTTTGCATTGTAACCATCTCTTTGAGTTTCACTGGTGGTGGCAGCCATTGTTTTTCACACCGGCCCGGATCACTGAACACTGTTAGGTGTGGTAATCAGAACTTGTGCTCTGATACCAATTGAAGGTATGAAAAACGGTAGAAAGGGGGGGTTTGAATAACGTTTTCAGAACAAAACTTCCACCTTAAAGATTTTGACAAATCTTTCGAGAACTTCAGTGCTAAAGATAAGAGATAGAAAAGCACACAAGTATTTTATCCTGGTTCACTTGATAAATCCCTCAAGCTAATCCAGTCCACCCGTTAAGGTGATTTCTTCCTTCTTAGAATGAAGGCAATCCACTAATCAGATAATTGTTACAACTGCACTTGAAACCTACAAGTGACTAACAATACACTGACTTAGCTCACACTAAGATTCACTCTCTTAGTCTTCTCTAGGATCCGATCAACCTTGATCTCCTAAAGGAATCACCACTAAGATTCACTCTCTTAGTCTTCTTAAGGATACTGACCTACCCGGTCCCTTAAGGAAAATCAAACAACTGTTTGAGGTTGGTGTTTACAAAGGTTTTGCTTCTAAATAAGCTGAGTGTAAACTAAATGAATTTCAGATGAAAGAAAGCTTAGAATATTTTGAATATGTCTTGCGCGTGTGTATTGCTTCTTCTTATTTTCTTCTAGCCGCTTCTTTCAATCTTCAGCCTCTATATATACTCCAAGGATTAGGGTTGAGCGTTGCATGGGAAATGCTACCGTTGGAGGGCAGTTCTGGAAAATCCAGCTTCTGCTGTGGCTGAGAACGTTAGGTAGGTCGTCAGGAAGGTACACTTGCTTTTGTACTTGGATAGCGACTTGACCTTTTAACCTAGGAGACTTCTGATCAGGGGAATACTTCATATTGGAACTTGTGAAGCCGGTTGATCAGAGTCAGAGGGAAAGCACAGATCCTCTGACCATTGTATCTTCTGATTCTGAACTCAGAGGGAAGAACATGACCTTCAGAGTTTCTTGCTTCTGGACTTCAGAGTTTCCACTATTCAGCTTCTGGATCTTCAGAGTCTTCTACACCATCAGAACATCTGAACCTTCAGTGTTTCTTGGTTATCAGAACTTCTGGATCTTCAGAGCTTCTAGCGACTGAGTCCACATCAGAGTTTGTATAGCTTCAGAACTTCTGAAGCTTTTCCACTGTTCAAACTGAACATGGTGAATGCGAAAGCGTTGCTTGGGTTACCCTTTATACACAGTGCTTCTGATTTGTGTGAGATTGAGTTGAGGTCAGAGCCTGTAAATAGCACACTCAGAAAAACACGTTAGAGTACCACAATTGTTCATATCAAAAGATTAACTTGTAATCATCAAAACATAGAGTTGTACTACTAGATCAAAACTTGATCTTACAACAAACTCCTTGTGTTATTTTACTTTGTTGTTTTAAGTTTCTTAAGCACCACGCTTAACTCTGTGTTTTGTTGTATGCATGTTCTACACAATGTCCTGAACATCTTGTAACACATATGTCCAAGGGAAGCGAGAATTTCAATGTGTTTTAAAGTTTGATTCCAATCTCATACTGTGTTGTAGAAAATAAACTTGTTAGAAGAGATCCCTTATCCTCGCTTGTTATCACTGGACTCTGAGGATGTCATATCCTCCACTTCGATTCGCACTACCTGCTGCTGTAGCTGATGCTGATAGTTTCACTGAGGAGGTTCTCAACCAGGATTCGCCTTCCTCAATGGGAGACTATCTGATCCATACCACAGAGGAGACTCTTGCTGCTTGAAGTTTATGAGTTGGGTTTGGATTGTGTGATGTGTTTGTTATTGGGGGTTAGCCGAGTTTTCTTGTAGGGTTCGAACCTAACCTAGAGATCTTCTTTGTTGTGTTGGGTCAGGAGTGGTTGAACATTAGTTTGCCCTTATATCTTAGAAATTGAAGAAATTATTTGTAATCAAGCTTTAATTAATAAAATATAATTATTTAGTCCATTTACTCATTCAGTTATCTGATCTCTTTTATTTGTCAAGTTATGTTTTAAAAAGGTTTTTAATTCGGCAAAAATTCACCCATGTTTTCGAAAAGGTTACTAAAGTGACCTTCGAGAAATCAGGGTGTTACATTGTGGTATCAGAGATTTGGTTGAGAAAATTAGAGCTTTGGGTTAGTAGTCCTAGGAGTTGAGTCTGAGAGAGTTGGGTAGACATTGTTTGCTAAGATGTTTGATTGAATTGTGGGATTGTCTAGAGCGTCATTGTCATGATGCTCAACCCATGGAATTTCTAAACTCTGGAACCTTGTTTGAAGTTGTGTGAGAACTGTGGGCTTAGATGAGGAACTCGTGAAGGTTGAAAGATACCTCCACAACAGGATCCATCTAACGCACAGTTGGCTCATGCCATTAGCAAGCGAACCTTACAAAGTTTACTATGAGCCAACTATTGGAACTGCAAAAAGCTAGGACACCTGGTCAGGGATTGCGAGGCACCAAAGGCGAAAGCAACCTTGAATGCTGCAGCTTATGGAGGGAACCAAGCTCAAGGAAAGGATGAGACATGCTTTATGTACGGAAAAGTGGGTCACTATGCTGACGTGTGCAAGGAAGACCCTAGAGTGTGCTTTAAGTGCCAAAAGTCAGGGCACGTTGCTAAGGACTGTCGCTTACTAAAGGTCGAGGTTGGAATGAATACCCTGAGTTGTTTGTGGAACCTTTGTCTTAGTTGCAAGGGCGCAACTATTTTAAGGGGGTAGTAATGTAAGACCCGGATAGTTTATACGATTACTTAACTAGTTATTTATCGGTTTAAGGGCGATAAGCACTATTAAGCTTAAATTAATGTGTTCTGCGTTTTGTGTGTGCTTTTATATGAGAATATATATTTCTGGTTCATGTCAAATTAGGTTATCTTTTCCATGATATGTTTTGGAATAACATCGCTAGATTCGTTCAACTTTTTTAGAAGTTCGATAACGGCGTTACGTCGTAGGAACATCATGACACCCCGACTAGGATTAAAGCGAGAATTTGATTCCTTCTACGTTCTTATGAGGATGTATATTTGATTTTGTGAAGAATGAATATTTTGTTATTAGTATTATTATTATTTTCTCACTTAAAAGAAAAGGAAAAATAAAATTAAAGTTAAAAAGTAAGAAAAAAATAGAGTCACGTAAGTGACAAAGATAAAAGAAAAAAACAATAGAATAATTACAAAGAAAGTCATGAGAATGACTATGTGACTTAATTTGATAATATTTTGTTTGCAATTCCTTGATCACTTAAACTTGCTCAAAGTGATCTAAAACTATATCACAGAGTCTCTAATAATTTTTAGGATAATGATTCATTTTCCTTTTTTTTTTCTTTTAACTCAATGAGTTAAATCCTACACTACCTAAATTAATTTGTACCAACTTTCACATCTTTGAGTTATGTGGCAGATCCACATTTGCCAAAGTATCCTACGTGTCTATCTCTCATTCTTCTACGGATGAATAAACACTTCATCCACACCCTTTCTCATTCTTCTTTATACTTGAATTTCTCCACGTTATGGTTGCACGCTGCATGTTCCGCACCTCCTACTTTGGTGCATGCTCCATTGCCACCTCCTACTAGGCTGAAGCCTATTTATACAACGTGAATTGCTTGGAAAAACACATAGAAGAATACACACGGGAGAGAATCAAAGAAAAAATGGTATACATAATTGTTTTGTGTCATTAGTTTTTGGTGAATTTTTTTGAGTTTTAGGAGCATAAGCAAGGATATTGAAGCTCAGAATTTTCGAAAGCGATTAATTTTCTAAGGTAAAGGTACTTCGGCTACGGCTTAGAGATTTTGATTGTGATTGTGTATGACCATGTTATAATCTACGTGATAAATGAACATGATAGTATGATTAGGAATGATTATATATGATATATGATCATTGATGTGATAAATGCTAGTTGTTGTTATTATGAACATGCCCTATTTAATTAGGTTTCTAGTTGTTAGAGTCCCACATTGGCTAGAGATGTGACCAATCAAGTGCTTATAAATGTAGAACAACCATATACTCTTGAGCTATCTTTTGTAGTTGAGTATAAACCTCCCAAAATCTAACATGGTATCAGAGCCTGTTATAGCTCCATTTGTTGACTTCCCCATATTTGAGTCACCCGTTTCATTCCACGCTCCAGATTTCCAGCCCTGGGCGTAAGGGGATGTGTTAGAGTCCCACATTGGCTAGAGATGTGGTCAACCAAATGCTTATAAATGGTAGAGCAACCTTCTACTCTTGAGCTAGCTTTTGGGTTGAATTAGGCCTACCTAATTCTAATACTAGCTTTAATCATGATATGCATGGAAGCTATACTTTTATAATTTTGATAATGTTCGAGATGAGAACAGGTAAGTCTGGGAGCCTTGTTGTAAGGCCCGAGTTTTTAAGTTTATGCTAAGTGAATAAACTTCTTATTCACGATTAGGGTTGATGTAATGTGAAGGGAAACCTGAACGAAAGTTTATTAAATGAAATATATTTATGAAGGAGAAAGTTCAGGAAAAGTTCAAGGATTGCATTATGATCGATAAAAGTTATAGCACGATCGTTACACGCTTAAACCTAGGTCAGAAACTCTAGTATATAGCTAATTTTCACTTTTAGGCACGCTGGCAGTTAATTCCAAAAATCTTCAGAGAAATGTTAGAACTTCTCTTTTTCCATATATCACCATCATTTCGAGGCGAAACTCTAGGATCTACGAACGTCCGATTCCAATCATCGGAAGTTTGCCGAAAACGAAACCCTGGTATTTCAAAACCCTAGAATTTCTCGACAATGAAGACTTTATCTATTCAGAGCTTCAAATGAATATTCCACACGCGTACACCCATTTCTCTTGATGATTTCAATCTTTCTTCCGAAGGAAGTTTTCTATTCCGACATTCGATGCAAAAAGCAACTTATCGGGTAAAATAGTTTTATACCGACTATGCATTAGTTGCCAAAAATACAAGGAGACCTCTTTATAGTTTTGGAATTCTTTTGCCAAAACATATCTATTAATTCACGGAGAATGACGCCGGAAAAATCAGATTCGCGAAACTTTCATTTTCCCGCGAATTTCCAACCTTTATATATAGCAAAGAAAGGAAGAAAAACTCAAATTGTAACACCCCGATTTCGGTGGCGTCACTTTAGTAACCAAAATAAACTTAATGCGGAAAACGTAAATGTTTTTTTTTTTTTTTTTATAATAACTAAGACAAGACTGAATTGAATAAAACCCAAATGCGAAAGGTAACAGAACTAATACACAATACATATAACATTCCCCGCTGTAAGTAGCGACCTCGTCACGAGTAACCTCCAGTGACGGAAAGTAGAAAAATGTAACGCCCGTAGGCAAAATGTACAATCCCCTAAGTGATAGGTCAAGTGTCAGCAACACAAGCCCTCAAAAATAAGAATAAGTCAGAGCTAGGACACTAACACCCAACCTTAATAGACTCTAATCACCCATCCCCCATACTTCCATCATCGACTCCCATCTGGTCATGCATGAAGTCCGGGTCCACGTCGAAGGCTCAATAGTAGTCATTTCGCTCCGGGTCTTCCCCGAACGACGAGGAATCACGGAAGAATCCACCAACGACATCTGACAAAAAGGGCATACATAGCCCCCCAAACACAGGTAGCACGTGCAAGGGTCAACTTACGGAATATAGGATAGAGAATACAAGACACCAGATAAAGTATAAGGGGTATATATATATATGTTGTCTACATACATATAAGTTCTGCATTGTCTACCCTAAGGTTTAAACATAGCATGTTATCAAATCTCTAGTACAATTCCATCATCAAAGCACATAACGATATCTATCAACATCTACTCATCAAAACACATAACGATGTTTATCAACATCAACTCATCAAAACACATAACGATGTTTATCAACATCAACTCATCAAAACACATAACGATACAATTAGAGTGCATGATATGTCAATGCAACGTCACTCTTGACGGTTCCAGAAAGAATAGGCTGGGCACGTTTGAGTCGGTCCTAACACTGGCATTGTGTCGACCATAACCCCCGAGTGTATCTTACAACCTTGACATAGCCGGATCAGTCCTAACCCTGCGGGTCGACTTTTCCCTCCGTTATGCCCGACAATCAACAGGTCGATCCTAACCTCACGGTCGATCATATCCCCCGTCGATGTCCGAATTACCCGAAGGTATAAACTGTACCCGAAGGTATAAACTGTACCCGAAGGCATAAACGGTACCCGAAGGTATAAACTGTACCCGAAGGTATAAACGGTACCCGAAGGTATAAACTGTACCCGAAGGTATAAACTGTACCCGAAGGTATAAACTGTACCCGAAGGCATAAACGGTACCCGAAGGTATAAACTGTACCCGAAGGCATAAACGGTACCCGAAGGTATAAACTGTACCCGAAGGCATAAACTGTACCCGAAGGTATAAACTGTACCCGAAGGCATAAACGGTACCCGAAGGTATAAACTGTACCCGAAGGCATAAACTGTACCCGAAGGCATAAACTGTACCCGAAGGTATAAACGGTATTTCATGATGATCTCCAAGTCATCCGACTCATCTCTATCCGATGGTCAACACTGCTCAACGAGCAAAGAGCATCAACATGCTCGGAAACTACCCGTTTCCCGGCTTATCTCTCAGATAGCCCAACAACACAACTGCTCCCAGAGCACAAGAGTATCAACATACTCAAAACCTCTCAACTTCCTCAACACTTGGATCCGACGACACTTCTCGTTTTCCAAAAACTAAGATTTGCATCCCAAGCTTCCCCGAACGAGTCTATTATCATTATTTGAAGATTTAGAGGTTGTTTAATGTCTTATGAGTTTTCTTTACAAAATAGTATCCTTTTAGTCTTATCGCAAATCCTATCAGTTCTCGGGATCTCCAAATCCCCAAATGACTCCAGAGAATGTCTCGATCCATAAACACCATAACAAGGCCCGAATCTCATTCGTCCTATCGAACTTTCTCAAAACTCTCAAAATAAAATCGGCATGACCTGCCCGCTATTCTCACTATTCAGAAACTCAGATTTCATTGCTAAAGCATAAATAACTCAGCACCATCAATCAACATGTCATATATCCACATAATAAGCAATAACCACATAGCACTTAGCATATAAGGCATGCACCACACATCCTAGATTACCCACATAGCACATAGCATATAATTCAATCTCAAAAACAGTCAGTAGATGAATCATCTACATTGTCAGCCGAAGCCTCAGAAAACATTTTCCCAATCATACACAAACAAGTGCATAAACAGTAAATCAAGTCGAATGCGTCGACACCTAAAGCATTAGCTAGTAAGGTAAGTTGCCCTTACCTCTAGTTATTCCAGCGTTCTCCTCAAACGTTCCTTCACAATGAGCTCCTTGATCTTCAGGAAATTCTTCAAAAGAACCTTTAAAGTAAAACCACAGAATTCTATCAAAATCTATCGGAAACTAAGCTATCAATGCTCACTAAGGTTACACGAAGTAGTTCATACTCCGAGGTACGATAATCTAGCGCGAAAGGACAAGTTTTCGGAAAAGGAATTTTCCCCCTCCTCCCCTATAGGGCTCGGCCACTTTTCACAATTGTGGGGCTCGATTTTTCTTCGATCAAACTTGGTTCCTATGCTTTCATTAGCCGTAACTAAGGGTATTCTGAACTCGGAAAAATTATCGGATCAAAAACTGTCGCAGGGGTATTTTGGTCATGATTTTTAACTTAGAAATTTCAAAACTGAAATCCCAAAAACCAAATTTTGCAGGGACGTTACTAACGACGTTTATGACAACTAATCCTACTAACACTAAGCTAAGGCGATAGTTTTTAGCCTAAAGGTTGAAGCTTTACCTCAAAAACTCCAAAAATGGGTATTTAAGGCTAAAATTGATTCCGGCGGAATTCCGGCGACATAACGGAAAATATAATCCGGCAGAAGTGATCTTGGGCACATATAGAAGAGGTTTAGAATCAGAAATGAAAGATTCAGGATAGTTTTGCAAAAACCCATAAACTATCCACTCAGAAAACTCTACAGAAAAGCTATGGAAAAAGCGATCAGAGGTAAGGATTAGCGACTATACCTCGAAGCCTTGAAGCAGCAACTGATTAATCGACGATCAAGCAAGAGATGAAGAAAAACTCTTCTTCCTTCCTCTTCAATGGAGCTCGCGGGTTTGGGAGAGAAATGGAGGAGTTCTTGTAAATTTTCTCACCTTTCTTGCTATATGTAGAAGATGGAAATTCGCGGCGAAATGAAAGTTTCGCGAATCTGATTTTTCCGGCGTCATTCTTCATGAATTCTAAGATATGTTTTGGCGAAAGAATTCCAAAACTAAAATGAGGTCTCCTTATATTTTTGGCAACAAATGCATAGTCGGTGTAAAACTATTTTACCCGATAAGTTGCTTTTTGCACCGAATGTCGGAATAGAAAACTTCCTTCGGAAGAAAGATTGAAATCATCAAGAGAAATGGGTGTACGCGTGTGGAATATTCATTTGAAGCTCTGAATAGATAAAGTCTTCATTGTCGAGAAATTCTAGGGTTTTGAAATACCAGGGATCCGGTTTCGGCAAACTTCCGATGATTGGAATCGGACGTTCGTAGATTCTAGAGTTTCGCCTCGAAACGATTTTGATATATGGAAAAAGAGAAGTTCTAACATTTCTCTGAAGATTTTTGGAATTAACTTCCGTCGTGCCTAAAAGTGAAAATTAGCTATATACTAGGGTTTCTGACCTAGGTTTAAGCGTAAAACGTTCGTGCTATAACTTTTATCGATCATAATGCAATCCTTGAACTTTTCCTGAACTTTCTCCTTCATAAATATATTTCATTTAATAAACTTTCGTTCAGGTTTCCCTTCACATTACATCAAGCCTAATCGTAAATGGAAATCTCTTCCACTTATTCTAAGCTTAAAATCTTGGGTCTTACATTACTACCCTCCAAAAAGAAAGTTTCGTCCTCGAAACTTAAGGGTCAGTAATAGTTCTGGATATTATTCCTTGATCTTTTCCTCTAACTCTCACATAACACCGTCCGTGTCCTTATTCCAAATAATTTTCACTAAAACACTCTGCTTTCTCTTCGATTGTTTCACTCTTCTAGTCCCAATGTTGACCAACGGCGTCTCAACAGACATATCATCTTTCAACTTGCCGAGGTCTAACTACAATCCTCAATGATAACACCACTAAAACTCTTACTCGAATATGATCTCCAGCTTCTGAAGTCAATCTTTACCCTAAGATTCTCATTCCACATAGCAAAATTCACTCGCTAATCTCTAGCTCGTATCACCAAAATCCATAACAAGTTTCATTCACTCTTAGACTTTAAGCAACTTGTCCAAATATGACAACCTCAAGTGTTCATCTTAATACTAACACTTCCCTTTTCTGTAACTTGATCACTATCTCGTCAATCAACTTCTTAATCTCTCTATCAAATTCTAGCCAACTTCGAGTCCTAGAAACTTAAGACAACAGTTCATAGACTTAAAACCTGAACCTTCACCAAGTTTGGACCTCTAATGTCCGTTAATTCTTCAATGCTTCCTAAATGAATATCCATTTCTTCAAACTATATCTCCTTCGCAAGAGAACTTATACTTAATGCGAACTTTTCCTCCCAGCTCGACTAATCCTCGATCCAATCAAGTTAATCTTACCAATCCTTCTATCAAAGTCCATAGCCAGCTCTGATTCCGAATATCACCCCCTCAATATTAAGTTGATCAAGCCAATACATCGAAGGTGAAATTTAGAAAAACCCACTGGAACAGTCAATGAGTTCCTATCATCCAATAGTCACAAATATCCTGACCTCACATCCTCAACGATTCCGCTACGGAACTACACGCCCTCGACATCATACGTATACTATCCATAAGAAATCTCTATGAGATTCATTCTTCAGCTTCTAGCTTCCTTTTAAACGCATCGGTAGAAGACTACTTTCTAAGCTTAGCGGGTCATTCTAAACCTCGTATAACTTCTATAGCTAAAATACGAGCTACGGTCAAATAAGGTATTAATAGGCATAGTAACTATAAGATCAAAGCTTAGACAGTATAAGTAAGTTAGGTGTGTTTGCACACGCTACGAGAGTAATGGAATATATTATACTGAAATGAGAAAGAATGGTTAGAAGGTTACCGTCGTTCTTGCGCCCTCCTCTGGCTAACTTCTTCGATCCTCCTCCGTCCATGATATAAACTCTTCCCCTAGTAGTGAGGCGCTTTCCCCTTGCAGTGTTAACAGATGGATCCTTCTTGGGCGCCTTACAATCCACAGCTCGATGTCCCACTCGGTTGCAATTAAAGCATCTTGGTCCAGTCACTGGGCACTTGTCAGCAAAATGTCCAGTCTTCCCACACCTGAAACATGTCACGTCCGTGTTGCCGACTTGATTCCCTGCACCTCCAGTAGCAAGGGTCATCGGTTTGTACTGTCCTAGGGTATAACCTTCCCCCATAGGGCGCTGATAAGGCTTCTTCATCTGAAACCTTCCTTTTCCAAGATTGTCCTGGGAATTCGACCTCATCGGTCCCCCAGTTCCAGCTCCATTCATCCTTCTATTTTCATCAGCTCCACCTCTGTGGCCTTCTCCACTAAGGCTTGAAACCGCATAATACCCAACGGCCTCACAGAATCTTCGATGTCTGCTCTCAGCCCATTCAGAAACCGCTTACACATGTAGCGTTCATCAACATGGTTGTTGAAAAACTGGAAGTGCTTAGCCAATGATTCCAGCTTGGAAGCATACTCAGGTACGGTCATGCTCCCTTGACCCAGGGTCAGAAATTGTGCCTCCCGCTCGTCTCGAGCGCTAGTTGGAAAGTACTTCTCTAGAAACGCAGTACGAAAGGAGTTCCAATTCACCTCTTCGTGGTTAGCCCTCATAATTCCTCTGGTACCCTTCCACCAGTACTCAGCGTCGCCCAGCAGCAGATAAGTTGCCAGGCCCACCTTAGCCCCTTCAGCAGTCTGCAGTACTTCGAAAATCTTCTCAATTCCTTGGATCCACAAATCCGCATTGTCCGGGTCAGTCCCACCCGTGAACTTGGGTGGATCCTGCCTTCTGAAATCATTCAGTCCTCTGTTCTGGTCCAGGGCTACTTCTCTCTGAAGCCGGTGTAGCTCGCGTGTATCCTCAGTAGCACGCCTATGAGCATTGTCATTCGTTTGTACAGTCATTGCTTGGACCAAAGTGGCCACCATCTCAGCAAGTTGGTTAGAGTTCACCATGTTCTGTTAAGTTAAGCAAACAGTTAGTACTCATCATAAGATAGCATTTCCATAACTATACAATATGATTAAGCAATAACTTCAATCAATTTTTAAGCGAAAAATCGCTTGCAGACAATCAATTTTTTACTCTTTGCAGAGTCACACAACCTAGCACAGAAGACCTATTCCCCAACAACTCCCGAAGACTCCACCGTGCTCTGATACCACAATGTAACACCCCGATTTCGGTGGCGTCACTTTAGTAACCAAAATAAACTTAATGCGGAAAACGTAAATGTTTTTTTTTTTTTTTTTATAATAACTAAGACAAGACTGAATTGAATAAAACCCAAATGCGAAAGGTAACAGAACTAATACACAATACATATAACATTCCCCGCTGTAAGTAGCGACCTCGTCACGAGTAACCTCCAGTGACGGAAAGTAGAAAAATGTAACGCCCGTAGGCAAAATGTACAATCCCCTAAGTGATAGGTCAAGTGTCAGCAACACAAGCCCTCAAAAATAAGAATAAGTCAGAGCTAGGACACTAACACCCAACCTTAATAGACTCTAATCACCCATCCCCCATACTTCCATCATCGACTCCCATCTGGTCATGCATGAAGTCCGGGTCCACGTCGAAGGCTCAATAGTAGTCATTTCGCTCCGGGTCTTCCCCGAACGACGAGGAATCACGGAAGAATCCACCAACGACATCTGACAAAAAGGGCATACATAGCCCCCCAAACACAGGTAGCACGTGCAAGGGTCAACTTACGGAATATAGGATAGAGAATACAAGACACCAGATAAAGTATAAGGGGTATATATATATATATGTTGTCTACATACATATAAGTTCTGCATTGTCTACCCTAAGGTTTAAACATAGCATGTTATCAAATCTCTAGTACAATTCCATCATCAAAGCACATAACGATATCTATCAACATCTACTCATCAAAACACATAACGATGTTTATCAACATCAACTCATCAAAACACATAACGATGTTTATCAACATCAACTCATCAAAACACATAACGATACAATTAGAGTGCATGATATGTCAATGCAACGTCACTCTTGACGGTTCCAGAAAGAATAGGCTGGGCACGTTTGAGTCGGTCCTAACACTGGCATTGTGTCGACCATAACCCCCGAGTGTCACTTACAACCTTGACATAGCCGGATCAGTCCTAACCCTGCGGGTCGACTTTTCCCTCCGTTATGCCCGACAATCAACAGGTCGATCCTAACCTCACGGTCGATCATATCCCCCGTCGATGTCCGAATTACCCGAAGGTATAAACTGTACCCGAAGGTATAAACTGTACCCGAAGGCATAAACGGTACCCGAAGGTATAAACTGTACCCGAAGGTATAAACGGTACCCGAAGGTATAAACTGTACCCGAAGGTATAAACTGTACCCGAAGGTATAAACTGTACCCGAAGGCATAAACGGTACCCGAAGGCATAAACTGTACCCGAAGGCATAAACTGTACCCGAAGGCATAAACGGTACCCGAAGGTATAAACTGTACCCGAAGGCATAAACTGTACCCGAAGGCATAAACTGTACCCGAAGGTATAAACGGTATTTCATGATGATCTCCAAGTCATCCGACTCATCTCTATCCGATGGTCAACACTGCTCAACGAGCAAAGAGCATCAACATGCTCGGAAACTACCCGTTTCCCGGCTTATCTCTCAGATAGCCCAACAATACAACTGCTCCCAGAGCACAAGAGTATCAACATACTCAAAACCTCTCAACTTCCTCAACACTTGGATCCGACGACACTTCTCGTTTTCCAAAAACTAAGATTTGCATCCCAAGCTTCCCCGAACGAGTCTATTATCATTATTTGAAGATTTAGAGGTTGTTTAATGTCTTAAGAGTTTTCTTTACAAAATAGTATCCTTTTAGTCTTATCGCAAATCCTATCAGTTCTCGGGATCTCCAAATCCCCAAATGACTCCAGAGAATGTCTCGATCCATAAACACCATAACAAGGCCCGAATCTCATTCGTCCTATCGAACTTTCTCAAAACTCTCAAAATAAAATCGGCATGACCTGCCCGCTATTCTCACTATTCAGAAACTCAGATTTCATTGCTAAAGCATAAATAACTCAGCACCATCAATCAACATGTCATATATCCACATAATAAGCAATAACCACATAGCACTTAGCATATAAGGCATGCACCACACATCCTAGATTACCCACATAGCACATAGCATATAATTCAATCTCAAAAACAGTCAGTAGATGAATCATCTACATTGTCAGCCGAAGCCTCAGAAAACATTTTCCCAATCATACACAAACAAGTGCATAAACAGTAAATCAAGTCGAATGCGTCGACACCTAAAGCATTAGCTAGTAAGGTAAGTTGCCCTTACCTCTAGTTATTCCAGCGTTCTCCTCAAACGTTCCTTCACAATGAGCTCCTTGATCTTCAGGAAATTCTTCAAAAGAACCTTTAAAGTAAAACCACAGAATTCTATCAAAATCTATCGGAAACTAAGCTATCAATGCTCACTAAGGTTACACGAAGTAGTTCATACTCCGAGGTACGATAATCTAGCGCGAAAGGACAAGTTTTCGGAAAAGGAATTTTCCCCCTCCTCCCCTATAGGGCTCGGCCACTTTTCACAATTGTGGGGCTCGATTTTTCTTCGATCAAACTTGGTTCCTATGCTTTCATTAGCCGTAACTAAGGGTATTCTGAACTCGGAAAAATTATCGGATCAAAAACTGTCGCAGGGGTATTTTGGTCATGATTTTTAACTTAGAAATTTCAAAACTGAAATCCCAAAAACCAAATTTTGCAGGGACGTTACTAACGACGTTTATGACAACTAATCCTACTAACACTAAGCTAAGGCGATAGTTTTTAGCCTAAAGGTTGAAGCTTTACCTCAAAAACTCCAAAAATGGGTATTTAAGGCTAAAATTGATTCCGGCAGAATTCCGGCGACATAACGGAAAATCTAATCCGGCAGAAGTGATCTTGGACACATATAGAAGAGGTTTAGAATCAGAAATGAAAGATTCAGGATAGTTTTGCAAAAACCCATAAACTATCCACTCAGAAAACTCTACAGAAAAGCTATGGAAAAAGCGATCAGAGGTAAGGATTAGCGACTATACCTCGAAGCCTTGAAGCAGCAACTGATTAATCGACGATCAAGCAAGAGATGAAGAAAAACTCTTCTTCCTTCCTCTTCAATGGAGCTCGCGGGTTTGGGAGAGAAATGGAGGAGTTCTTGTAAATTTTCTCACCTTTCTTGCTATATGTAGAAGATGGAAATTCGCGGCGAAATGAAAGTTTCGCGAATCTGATTTTTCCGGCGTCATTCTTCATGAATTCTAAGATATGTTTTGGCGAAAGAATTCCAAAACTAAAATGAGGTCTCCTTATATTTTTTGCAACAAATGCATAGTCGGTGTAAAACTATTTTACCCGATAAGTTGCTTTTTGCACCGAATGTCGGAATAGAAAACTTCCTTCGGAAGAAAGATTGAAATCATCAAGAGAAATGGGTGTACGCGTGTGGAATATTCATTTGAAGCTCTGAATAGATAAAGTCTTCATTGTCGAGAAATTCTAGGGTTTTGAAATACCAGGGATCCGGTTTCGGCAAACTTCCGATGATTGGAATCGGACGTTCGTAGATCCTAGAGTTTCGCCTCGAAACGATTTTGATATATGGAAAAAGAGAAGTTCTAACATTTCTCTGAAGATTTTTGGAATTAACTTCCGTCGTGCCTAAAAGTGAAAATTAGCTATATACTAGGGTTTCTGACCTAGGTTTAAGCGTAAAACGTTCGTGCTATAACTTTTATCGATCATAATGCAATCCTTGAACTTTTCCTGAACTTTCTCCTTCATAAATATATTTCATTTAATAAACTTTCGTTCAGGTTTCCCTTCACATTACATCAAGCCTAATCGTAAATGGAAATCTCTTCCACTTATTCTAAGCTTAAAATCTTGGGTCTTACACAAATTTTCCTCCATTTTCTCTCCTCAAGGCCGCGAGTTCATCCAAGGAAGAAGGAAGAAGAATTTTCTTCATTACTTGCTTGATCGTTGATCCGTTAGTTGCTGCTTCAAGGTTTCGAGGTATAGTCGCTAATCCTTACCTCTGATCGCTTTTTCCATAGCTTTTCTGTAGACTTTTCTGAGCCGATAGTTTATGGGTTTTTGCAAAACTATCCTGAATCTTTCATTTCTGATTCTAAACCTCTTCTATATGTGCCCAAGATCACTTCTGCCGGATTAGATTTTCCGTTATGACGCCGGAATTCCGCCGGAATCAATTTGAACCTAAAATACCCATTTTTGGAGTTTTTGGTGTAAAGCTTCAACCTTTAGGCTGAAAACTATCGCCTTAGCTTAGTGCTAGTAGGATTAGTTGTCATAAACGTCGTTGGTGACGTCCCTGCAAAATTTTATTTTTGGGATTTCAGTTTTGAAAATCCTAAGTTAAAAATCATGACCAAAATACCCCTGCGACAGTTTTTGATCCGATAATTTTTCCGAGTTCAGAATACCCTTAGTTACGGCTTATGAAAGCATAGGAACCAAGTTTGATCGAAGAAAAATCGAGCCCCATAATTGCACAAAGTGGCCGAGCCCTATTAGGGGGGAGGAGGAAAATTTCCTTTTCCGAAAACTTGTCTTTCGCGCTAGTTTATCGTACCTTAGGGTATAGATTACTTCGAGTAACCTTAGTAAGTATCGATAGCTTAGTTTCCGATAGATTCTGATAGTATTCTGTGATTTTATTGTAAAGGTGCTTTTGAGGATTTCCCCGAGGACCAACACTTTGAGAGCGATGAAGCACTAGTTGATCATTCTGGAGAACTTTCAGGTGAGGGCTTCTCACTGAATCTCTAGTTAATGCTTAGGGTCGATGTTTCGACATTGTTTACTGTTTATGCACTGGAATTGTGTGTGATTGGAAAATGTTTTCTAAGGCTTCGGCTGACAATGTAGATGATTCATCTGTTGAATGTCTTTGAGATTGTCTTACATGCTATGTGCTATGTGGGTAATGTAGGATGTGTGGTGCATGCTTTATATGCTAAGTGCTAAGTGTTTATGATGCGATTTATTGATATATGACATGTTGTTGATTGTGATGATTTAAATATGCTCTGTACTGGAATCTGAGATTCTGAATGGTGAGAATAGCGGGCAGGTCATGCCGATTTTATTTTGAGAGTTTTGAGAAAGTTTGATAGGACGAACGAGGTTCGGGCCTTAATTTGGTTTAGTGGATCGAGACATCCTCTGGAAGCGACTTGGGATTGGGAGATCCTGCAAATGTATAAGACTTGCGATAAGACAAAATGGAATCTATTTTATAAAGAAAATTCATAAGACCTTAAATAACCTCAAAATCTTTAAGTAATGATAACAACCTCGAAGGAAGGCATTGGAAGTCAAATCATAGTTTTGGAAAAGCGAGGAGTGTCGTCGGATCCAAGTGTTGAGGAGTTTGGTAAGTTCTGAGTATGTTGGTACTCCTTCGCTCGTTGAGCAGTTTGTTAGCCATCCAAGGGATGAGCCGAGAAGCTTCACTGAGGCGTGAGACCTTGTGGAAAGCATGGAACTCCACTGAGGCGTGAGACCTTGTGAGAGCATGAAACTTCACTGAAGCGTGAGACTTCGTGAGAGCATTGATGACCCGAAGAGTCATCGTGAGTGGTTGCACTCATTTTATGATTATTGTATTTTGTCGCAGAATCGACTTTACCTTAGGGTAAGCTTTTAGAGACATTAATTTAGCTAGAACACGTGGCGACGTGTCGAGTGAGGTCGGAGACGTTGTTTAGCTAATCACTGCATTGCATGCACTCTTTAAGTGGTTTAAACACGGCGAGATACCGGACCACGGCGGATTCCAAAATTGGTTATAAGACCAGGATTTCCGCGTAAGAGCGCTGCTAGGTGACTCTTAGTAGCAGACCGAAATGGCAGGCCTTCGGGTTTTATGCTGATCTGACTACATGACGATGTTGGAGTAAGAGGCATCACGGGCCGAAATGGTCCCACCGTGGCTGGTGTTAGGGCTGATCCGATGATGTCCATCCGTTCCGGAATGCATATTGGTTGACTGGGTTAACCTGCATTGCATATCATGCAACATACATACTAATTTAGTTGTCGAGTGTGATTGTTATTTGTCAATCCTATTTGGAACATGCTATTTGTTATTGTTGTCATTTACGTTCGATATGGAACATGCAACCCTAGGAATGACATCTCTAGTTATAAGCCTAAGTGGCTATTTATTATTTGTACCTATTGGGTTTATTATCTACATAGTTCTTTAGAGTTGACCCTCGCGTCTTCTGTGTGTGTTTTGGCGGACAACGCCTTTTGTCAGATGAATATTGCGGATTGGTTCACCATGGTCCACCCTTCGGGGGGGATTAGGTATGAGATGATCGATCAGGACGACCCCGGGTCGTGGGTGGTTGACCCCGCGAGCCATCGAGCGACGTATTCGGGGCGCATCATGGAGGATCACGTGGATAGTGGAGGACTTCTGAGGTCAGGAGTGTTGAGGCGATGCTCTATCAACTTCAACTTGCCACCGGGCGTTCACTGTGGACCAGGACTTGGAGGACCACCACCACCACCATTGTCTTCAGACGAGGAGGATCCCTCAGAGGAGATTCCAGTGGGAGTGCCTTCGGCAGGGTCTAGTGCACCCACCGTTGCGATCATCGATGATCAGGGTTCGGGCCCTAAGCCCGTGAGTCCAGCATCGGAGCGCACTGCGGTTGCGAGGGGAGGACGGATAGGGTTAGTAGACTTGGTCGTTCTGGATTCTGATTCAGACGACGATCATGCTAGCACATAGTTTTGAGTGTTGGTATGAGCTCCTCGAGTTAGGATTAGTGTAGGAGTAGAGTTTTAGCTCTGACAGTCTTGCTTCATTTGTTACTTAGGGGACAGGGTAGATCCGCCTATAGCTTTTTGTGTGGTTTCCTTACGGGAATCACAGAGAGTTGGTTGGACTTAGGAAGTCTTATTCTCAGGCCATTGGGTCCACTGATTCTCAGTTTTGAGGGATAGTGTTGCGGGCACTTCACCTTTTCATTTGGTTGTATATATTGCCTACGGGCGTTGCACTTTTCTTTCCGTCACTGGAGGTTACTCGTGACGAGGTTGCTACTACAGCGGGGGCTATTTATATATTGTATATTAGTTCTGATTTTTGTTATTGTTGGGTTTTATTTAATTCCGTCTTGTCTTAGTTATTATTATAAAAAAATAAAAAAAATATTCACGTTTTTCCGCATTAGGTTTATTTTGGTTACTAAAGTGACGCCACCGAAATCGGGGTGTTACACTTGTGATGATGACTAACTTGCATGGCATGAGTCTGTTATCAAGTGACCGAGATCGGGCTTGATGGCCATGACTATGACCCCAGTTTTGTCCTAGTTTCTTGGGTCTTTTCGTGGCTTCTTTTTAGTGTTGTTCTTTGTCTCATGTAGTGTTTCATCCTTTTTCATACATTTTTCCCTTTTATTTTGCATTTGCATGTGTTTGGTAATTTAGCGGTTCTTTAGGGATCTATTTCGTATTTTAGTTTAGTTTTGGGTCCAATGTGTGAGAATGATGGTTAAACTACTGATATTTTCCAAGTTTGTCTTAATGAGTATTGCAGGTGAACTTGATGGAACTTGGAAAGGCAAGAGTTTTGGGGCCTTTAATGATGCATTAAAGAAGGCTAGAGTTAAGGTTGTTGGCGAGCAACTAGAACTCGAGCGCCCATAATTAGCGCTCGAGCGCCAAAAGAAACAGAAGCATGGAAGCTGCAAAAAAGGGAATTGGCACTCAAGCGCCCAACACACATATACTTTTCAAGGAATTGGCGCTCGAGCGCCCGGCACTAGTGCTCAAGCGGCCGACACGTCAGAGTTTCTCTATAAATAGTTGTTAAGCTGTTTAGATCAGCATCTTTTGTATCTCTTGTCATTTTTCTTGTATTTCTATCATTCCAATAAAACCTAGAGTGAGGAGGTTCTCAAGAGCTAAGAGGGTTGCTTGGTGGAGAGGGAGGTTGACCCCTTGGGGGTGGGTGCTTGAGCACCATGGAGGAAGGTGACAGCTCCTCCGGAAGGCCATGTTTCCAATCTAGCTTGGGTTTCTCCTTCCCTCTCCTCCCGTCCTTGTAGGTTATTTCTCTTTCTGTGATGTAATCTAGTTCACTCTTGTTCAACAAGCCCTTATGCAATTATATTTATGGATTTTATTTGTTTGGAGTTCCTTTCCATGCTTAATGCTGCTTTTGTTCAATTGGTGTTATAAGAGCTTTCATAATTCATAAACAGATTGGAAGATTGATATGGGTTATTGTTGAAGGTATGAAAAACGGTAGAAAGGGGGGGGTTTGAATAGCGTTTTCAGAATAAAACTTCCACCTTAAGATTTTAACAAATCTTTCGAGACGCAAGTAAAGTGCTTAAGATAAGAGATGAGAAAAGCACACAAGGATTTTATCCTGGTTCACTTGATGAATCACTCAAGCTAGTCCAGTCCACCCGTGAAGGTGATTTCTTCCTTCTTAGAATGAAGGCAATCCACTAATCAGAGATTTGTTACAACTGCACTTGAGACCTACAAGTGACTAACAATACACTGACTTAGCTCACACTAAGATTCACTCTCTTAGTCTTCTCTAGGATCCGATCAACCTTGATCTCCTAAAGGTAAACTAAACAACTGTTTTAAAGAATATTGTTTACAAAGAAATTGCTTCTTAAAAGCTTGTAGTAAACACAATGAATTCGATGAAGAAAGAATGCTTAGAAGATTTGAATATAGCTTTCGCGTATGAGTTTCTTCCAACCACATCTTTCAGTCTTCAGCCTCTATATATACTCCAAGGATTAGGGTTTGAACATTGCATGAGAATGCTACCGTTGGAGGGAAGATCTGGGATTTCCAGCTTCTGTTGTGGCTGAGGTTGTTAGGTTAGGTCGTCAAGATAGTACACTTGCTTTTGTACTTTGGATAGTGACGTGACCTTTAACCTTGTTGACTTCTGATCAAAGGAATGCTTCGTGTTGAAACTTGTGAAGCTTGTTGATCAGAATCAGAGGGAAGCATGGATCCTCTGACCGTTGTACCTTCTGATTCTGAACTCAGAGGAGAAGTACTTGGCCTTCAGAGCCATTTTGCTTCTGGACTTCAGAGTCTTCACTTTTCAGCTTCTGGATCTTCAGAGTCTTCTACACCATCAGAACATCTGAACCTTCAGAGTGTTTGGGTTATCAGAACGTCTGGATCTTCATAACTTCAAGTGAGCTGAGTCCATATCAGAGCTTGATTAACTTCAGATCTTCTGAAGCTTTTCTACTATTCAAATTGAACATAGAGATTGCGAAAGCATTGCTAGGGTCACTCTTTAAGCAAAGTGCTTCTGATTTGTGTGAGATTAAATTAAGGCCAGAGCCTGTTAAGAGCACACTCAGAAAACACGTTAGAGTACCACAATTGTTCATACTAAAATGTTAACTTGTAATCATCAAAACATAGAGTTGTACTACACGATCAAAACTTGATCTTACAATTGTTAGCTTAGTTCATAGAAAGGGGAGAGACACATATGTCTTATGTCTGTTAATTTCCTTTGTGCTTCATGATCAATTGCCCCTTAGATGATTTATATGGCTTACATTACAACTGGAAAGTGGGTGTGAGTTTAGTAAATGAGAGGAACTGCCCTTTGCAATTGTCATCCGAGGAAATGTTTGTATTTGGGTAGGGTTGAAGTTTTCTAGGTGACAATGGAAGACTAAGACCCTTAGGTAATAATATCTTGAGTTGGGAATGAGTTCTTAACCGAGTGACAGTCGGGATACTCACCGCTTAGATAGGATTGTCTTGTTAGGAGCTAAAGGGATCTTTTGAGTGACAGTCTTAGATTCCTTCCAACTAAACATGAACTTCTTTAGATAAGAACAAAGCTTTGGGTGTGCCTTATCGAGTAGGTTTAGAGCATAATGCTCCTTCAGAGATCACCAGGACTGCAAGGAATTGAGGCTAGGGTTTCCACCGGAAGGTTTACCTAGCTAGGAATAGTGGGTGGATTGCTCTTATTGGCATCTTGAATGTTAAATCCATCTTGTATGAGTATAAGGGTTGAGAACAAGTTGTGCATCAAGTGAAATTGCTCCCTAGGTTTGTTTTCCTCTTTCTTTTCTCGTTATCTTTATTACCTTTCTCATTTAAATAAATTACAATCTATGAACTGCTCATCAAATGTCTAGTTAGTGAGATTAGTACGTAGCAACACAATCCCTATGGAGACGACATAACCCGATACTATACTACGATTGAGTCTTGAAAGATATTTGATTATAGTTAGTTGAGGACCCTTCTTTTCATCAAAATCTCTTTCATCACTAGAAACCTGGATTGGGCTGGTTTGTGGTGAGGTTCGGAGGCCATGAGGGACCTGAACGAGGACAAACGTGAAACGACATTGCGTTAGCGAGCGACTAACCCCGATCGTGGAGTTGTAGGACAGCGGTTTGTTGGATGAGAGTCGACCCCGATCATGGAGTCATTTACTCCTCAGTTATGTATTTTATTTGTCAAGTTTTGTTTTAAAAAGGTTTGTAATTCGGCAAAACTTCACGCACGTTTCTTTGTAAAGGTTACTAAAATGACCCTCAAGAAATCGGGGCGTTACAGTAGGCCCCATGCAGAAAAGATCGGACGAACTCCCGGCGACTCAAATCAAGAGTAATAGATCTAGTCAAGAGCAGAGAAGAAGGATGGGAAGGAACCCTTGTTGGTGCGCCCATAGTCGGCAATCCTAAAGAAGAAGACCAAAGCGGGGAAGTGTCGTGAAAACCAGCAGCAAGACTGGAACTCGAAGAAATTAGGGGTTCATCAGACAATGCAGAATCGGAAGCGACACCCTTCTTCTTCTTTGCCTGAGATAAAATAGCTTGTATTAGCTGTTTAAATAATGCAAAAGAGGGTTTGTTGAGAATCAAAGGTTTACCTTCGACGCAGAATCAGCGGTAGAAGCGAGTCCCTTTGGTTTAGTCGCAATTTAAAGAGAAGATTTAATTGCCGATTGACAAGTTGATTGAGTACGAATAATTTCCTTGCAAAGGGCTCCTACCGGAATTCCTTCAGAAGGATCGACTAGAGTGTCTAAGGGGATGCTTACGTTAGATAAAGAATCCTAAAGTCTAACAAAAGGAAAATGATAATGAATACTTGAGATTAATATTCGCTTGGACTTGGTCTCCTTCTTTTTCTTCTCTCTTTTCTTCTGCCCTACAGAATCAGAAAGTCCACCAACTAACTTGTTGAGGTAGATGGATTTGCCTTAAGGGAAAAAGTGACACTGAGCCTCTGCCCACCAGCAAACAAAGTGTGGCGTTGTAACAAGAGACAAAATGAAGTTGTAGTAGATGAAAAAATCGAGCTTGTCAATTGAATCTTTCTATAAGGAAACCAGTCGATCCATGGCAACAACCTATCTAGAAGAAGAAGGGAATGGAATCAAGAATTCCTTGGACAGGCCCAGACTGTCGCGTGAAACAGTGAGAAGCATAGATTTCCACGACGAGTTTATTGGATCGGGACCCAGGCTTGACGCTGCAAAGAAAAACGGTTGGTCAATATGGTCGCCCAACTCAACAATTTCTTAATGTATTTTCACGGGCCGCCTTCTTTTCGTATATGAGTTCTTTCAAATTTCTTGTATCATTTTTTGTTTGCTTTATCGAACAAAGCTTTATTTTTTTAGGGATTCGTTGGTTGGCCATCTATTATCAACCATTACAGCTGGCGTCGACTAGCTATGCGAATGCCTTGTTTGGGTCGAGTTAAGTAAAGTCTGGTTACGTAGAGATTTATAACCAACCACCCTCATTGCACACATAGCCCTGTTATTGGACGTCTTCTGGCCCAGACTGAAGCTCCAAAAGGCTTGGGATAAGGAAAGAAATGTTTGGGATCTGAGAGATCCAAGCCTAGCAAATAATCCACTACCGAGTAGAAGGACGTTCTGTGAGCTACTGAAATATCGGGCAAACATTTACCGAATACCCGGTAATGACCACTAGTCTTGACCGGGAAAGTAGGATTCTGGCGAAAGTGCGGAAAATACAGCATGGTCCAAAGATACAGGAACCAAAGAGGACCCCCTACGACCTTAGGGGCTAAATATTTCCCACTTTGAAGAGGTGATGCACCTCAGCGGTGATCACAACAAAGGAAGTGTTCACAAAGCATTTGCACAACCAATACAGCAAGAAGGCATTGTGCTCTTCATCAGAGACGAGCCTATCTTTCCGGGCATGGGTCTCATTGAAAACCCAAAAATCACTCTCTTACTTGCCGATCTGGATTCCAAGATAATTTGGCCCTCTAGGGAAGGTATGAGCAAATGGAAACAACTATTTCCCTGATGCAGGGAGCCGAAGGATGTTCACCACGTCTAGCAAAGTAGGAAACATCATGCCCGCATGGAACACGAAGCCATTGAAAGAAGAGGACCAAAAACTGGAAAATCTTAGAAGCAAGTCCATTCGACAAGGAACTTCGTGGGTCGTAATCATGATTGCATCGTATATTCCCCACTTCTTGTAAAGGCTCTGTTTCATAGCTGCAACCATGCGAGCCCAGTTGGAGTATTCTGAAGCTATATTGGGCCAACCACGAATGGTTCTTGGAAGGATGTCGGCGTCAAACCAAGCCTGGGTGAGAGGAAGTTGGTATCTATCCTTGGAAAGGATGAGCCTCAAGGGTTCAGAAGCGTCAGTAAGAGGTTTCCTCAAGGGTCCGAGCAAATATTTCCCCGTTTCCTCATCATAAAGAGAGAGAGAGAGAGAGAGAGAGGTGATTGAAGGAGAAAGGAGAGGCTTCACCTAAGACGCTAGTGGCGCAGGCCCCGGGTGTGCGTCGGAAAACAACGATGTAGAGGAAGAGGAAGAATCACTACCATAGGATTGTGTTTGGTTTTGAGAATCACTAGCGTCAAACATAATGCTTCAGAGTCTAAAGCAGGAAGAACGCAGCGATGAACGATTCTGAAAGAAAAGTGGCTTGAAGAACATGAATAAGAAGGAACATCAGATTGAAAATCAGATAAAGGCTATCAAGAAGTTTGAAAGTTTGTTACAACAGGAAGCTTAAGTGACGTGTTAACATATCCCATTGTAAAACGCACAATCATGATTACATTTTGAGTCACCAAGTAACGGATAACTCGAGAATGCAGGGGTGCAATGTATTGGCACCCAAAAGTGCGTAACGGCTAGAAATCAGTCAGATCGTCTCACGTGCTAGTGTGGCAGCCAAGCCGCGAAGATTTTTAGCCGAGGAAAGTGAGCGACTAATCAAGTAGAACAGGAATCAACTAAAGGTTTAAACTTGGACAATAATGGAGAAAGGTGCACAGGTTCCAGACCCACAATGCAGATATTTTGCAAAGGCTCTAGAAGGCCTACATATGCAAAAAAAAACATCTAGCGGTTCACCCCTTGAAAATAGGGAGAGCAGTTAACGCTCAAAGAACAAGCCAAAGCAAGAAGCTCAACTTAACAAAAAGCTTCTAGGTTGATCAGAGGAAGTAACTTCCAACAGTCCCACAAAATGTAATTATACTAGGAAACGCAAGTAGTGGAGAAAGTTATTAACCGTTGTATGTTAGCCGAATTTGCCTCTATAAATAGTGGAATGATCATTTGTACAAACACGCAACTCATCAATCAATTAAACTACAACTTTCTCGCATTTATCTTTTCCTTTACTTTTCAATGCCTTTACTTTTCAGTCTTTAAGTTTCATTTACAGTCTTTCAGTTGTTTACTCTTTCAGCACTTTATTTATTCAAGTTCATGTCATTTACTTCCAGCCGATTTAAGTCTTTCTTTATCCATTTTCGTCTTACCTTAGTTAGTAGCATCCTTGCGATACAAACTCTTCAATAATGAACACTAAAAGTTTTTTTAAGAGTGTCTTAGGAACCTGCATTGAGGAACAAAGTCTCTTCCTCAAGTAATTGTTTGATTAGAGAATTGTTACGTTGATTTCCCAGCCGATCAAAACAGCTAAATAATCCCCAAAACTATTTGTGAACCAACAAATACATTCACATCTCATGTTTTCTTTTATCATATTTTCCGTATCGGACTGACATTACATTTTTGTCCATATATGGACAATCTTGTAGTATGGAAAAACATGCTATCATCCAAATAAACAAGAAATTGAAGTTTTAAACAATTTTTTTTTTCCTCTCTCTCTAAATCTAAATATATAGAAAATACAATTTTCTTATTTTGGTTTTCCTTCTCTTCTTTTTTATCCTCTCATAAAAAAGCATTAGTTTTTACATGGAATAATTAATTTTTTTCAAATTAAAACAGTACGTGTTACTTCTTTTGTGATCATTTTCTGTTCCCACTCAGTTTGTATTATTCTAACTTTAATTTTCAGAAGAGAGATGAAAGGCTTGCACTACCTAATTCCCCTGGTCCCAACTAGAAATAAATAAGTGTCGTATGATTCGTATTCAAATTAAAGCTCATTATCATTTTGCAGATGTGGTATATATAATTGCTAATTTGGACAAGAAGTCATTATTTGCTAAAAATGCTTTGAGTGTTCTTTTGACTTTTAGCGTATAGTCTATTATTATTAACAACGCTGCATGCATTTAATTAAATCTCTCTAATTAATAGGCAACGACACGAGATCAGTTTGAAGCCAGCAGATCCATATTTGTGAATCAACCTAGTTTGTAATCCTTGTAAATTAACGCTAATAGTCTATTATATTGAGGAAACATACAATTATCCTGGTGTACATTTGATGCAGACAAAACGATATAATTATATATTTTGGTAACTTAGTTGCGCTATCTAGGTAGACAAAACTAGTACGTATTTCTGAATTCTTATTTTACTTCCCGTTTCTAGAACTTTTTAAATTGGTTTTTGTTTTTAGGTATAAAGTCGATCACCAAGCCCTGAATATTCATAAAAATACTTATCTTAATCTTAATAATATATAAAGCTCATCCACCAAAGTGGGCCATAATGCTTTCTAATTTCCACATGTCATGTTTTTATTGGGTGTTTTTATTGAATTTCCACATGTCTATTTCACATTGGTTCAAATCCTTAATTTTTGATTGGTCGATATTAATTACAACATTAAACAATAAATAAGTAAATATATAAATCAAACAATTTGAAATTTGGTCGACATTAATTGGCCAGTAAACATTTCTTTTGATTGTTTGACTATTTCAAACATTTAAAATTAGGATTGAATGGCACATGTGGAACATTTGGACCAAATTAGGAAATATACCAAGTTTTAAGTGTTTTTTAACTTTTTGAACGGTTTGATTTCTTTTGCAATTAACCATTTTTTTTTGTTTTCTCAATATATATGATTTTAACCCAATTTATTTTTGGAATTAAGTCAATTAACTATTATATTTGGCTAATAAGTCAAAAATAATCCTTTTTCTCATGGAATTTGTGTTTTTTTACCCGTGCGATGCACGGGGAATACATATGTCGTATTTTATACATGAATCAATACGTTGATTTTTTAAAATATAATAAACAAAGATGAAATATAAGAGTCTAAAATGCGATTTAAACGATTGATTAACTAATAAAAAGATTGGTTAACGAAATCTGAAATTCTACAAAACATATAAGGGGACGGATTTATCGTATTTGATACATCAACGAATACGTTATTTTTTATACGTGAGTCAATACGTTGATTATTTAAAATATATTAAATAACGAATGAAATTGAAGTGTCTAATACGCTGAGCATAATGGCGGAAAAGTCTTAAATTGAATCACTTGTTTGAAACTCATGCGGCTGAATAAATAATAAACAAAGATGAAATAGAAGTGTCTGAAATGCGAAGCAAACGACTGATTAACTAATAAGAAGATTGGTCAACAAAAGCTCAAATTCTCCAAAACATATAAGGGGACGGTTTTTCGGTGTCTAATAAACAGTAGCCGAGTTACTCTGCAGTGAGCGCGATCACGCGCGTCAATTTCCGGTCACACGTTCTCAAAAACTTCTTTGTAGACAACATTGCGCGTGGAGGTCGAAACCACCCCTTGCTCATCCACAATGAGCACCTTCGGTCCTTTTCTAGACTTGACCCTTGAGAGAGCGACATACAGCTGTCCATGAGTAAACACAGGCCTCGGAAGGTACAAACCGACATGAGAAAGGGACTGGCCCTGACTCTTGTTTATAGTCATCGCGAAGCATAAAGTCACCGGAAACTGCCTTCGAGATAACTTGAAGGGAAGACCAGAGTCAGAAGGCGTTAAGGTTATCCTCGGAATGTACTCAGTTTTACCCAGCCTGATTCCTGATAAAACAGTCGCAACAATTATATACTGAGTAAGATGGGTGACCCTCAACCGGGTCCCATTACACAGACCGCCCGCTTAGTCTATGTTTCGTAGAAGCATGATCGGAACCCCTTCTTTCAATATCAGTCTGTGGTTTGGAATTCCCGAGCACTAAATGTCGTTTAAAAACTCAGAGTTGAACCACTCCGCGTGAACCTCGGAATCCTCATCCGACCTACACGGGGTATCGTAGCTCAAGTACTCTCTCTCGACACCAGGAAGCTTTGACAGCATGTAGTTGTTGACCTGCTCGACGCTCTCGAGTGTAGGGGCGAGAATCGCCCTTTCCTGGAAGTACGAATCGCTTTCCAAGTTCGGCACTAAGTCCGGATAAGCAAAATTGACCAACTCAAGAAGAGGATCGGGACCCTGTCCGATCAACAAATCCGACGGAATCTCAATCGTGGTCTCATCCTCGTCGATGGTGTCAACCGTTCCGTCGCCCACCTTAAGAATCCACTCAGCGAACTCTCTTATCTCTGCAGCAGACGCTGAGGATGAGGCGCTCTGTAATCTCATGTTCACCGTCAGTTTCATGACCTTGCAATATTTCCATAAGTATGACGAAGTTACGGTCGACCCCACAATATCAGCTCTGCTTCCCTTTGAAATAACCGGAAGAATTTTCCTGAAGTCCCCTCCCAGTACGACAACCTTACCCCCGAAAGGCCTGTCGTTGCCGTAATTTGCTCTTGTTTTCATAACGTCATTCAAAGACCTGACCAACGCTTCAAAGCAACGTTTGTTCATCTTACGCTCATCCCATAATAAGACTCGCCTTTTGGAGCAATTCAGCTTTAAGCGACCCGTGACGAAGGTTGCACATGGAGACTTCATTTATTGAGATGGGTATTGAGAATCTGGAATGGGCAGTTCTCCCTCTGGGCAACAGTAAAGAAGTTATCCCACTGGAGGCAACATTTCAAACAATTAAACCTTTAGATCGCACCGCGGCAGACAATGTGTTCTACACAAAAGTTTTTCCGGTTCCTCCAAAACTTTTTTGAACATCGTTTAAAAACTCAGAGGTTAACCATTCTGCATCTACCTCAGAATTTTCATCTGATTTGCATGGGGTATCATAGCTCAAGTACTCTCTCTCGACACCAGGAAGCTTTGACAACATGTAGTTGTTGACTTGCTCGACACTCTCGAGGGTTGGGGCGAGAATCACTCTTTCTTGGAAGTACGTATCATTTTCCAAGTTCGCCACTAAGTTCAGATAAGTAAAATTAATCAATCCAAGAAGAGGATCAGAACCTTGTCCAATCAACAAATCTGACGGAATCTCAATTGTGGTTTCAGCCTCGTCTATGGTACTAACTGTTCCGTCACCCACGTTAAGAAACTCTCTAGTGTTTTTACTCGTGCGTTGCACGGGAAATTTTACTTTTATTATTTAGGCATGTATCATATTGAATTGTATTCATAACAAATTCGATATACCTAAATCAATATTTGCTGATTTTTTTTTATTTACCTGTTAGAATTAAGAGACTAAAAAAGATGAGCATTCAACAAAATAGAACCACAACAAATATCACACAACTTGCAAAATTTCACACAACTTTTTATATAGAGTTACTTCTAAAATTATTTAAAAAGTTATGTATAATATACTGAAAATTTATTTTTAACATTAAAGTTTTTTTTATGTTAAATTGTTCCTCCCCTTAGAATAATTTTACTCGTGATTTGTACAAAAAAAAAAAAAACTATTGTTATGTAGTACAAATTTCACATGAAACTACCTATTAGAAGAATAAATAAGGAGAGATAAAAGTACATTGTAAAAGGTAAAATAGGGAAACAAATGATATGTTTTAGAAAGTTAACAAAATTAATTGCATTTTTTAATATGTGTGCATCTTCTATAAGTGACACTTATATTGAAACGGAGGGAGTACTTCACAATAAGTTCAATCTTTCATACACTAATGCTTATCTTGAAATCCCAATTCAACTTGTTCTTTTTGTTATAAACACATTCAATTTAACATATCTTGTATATGCATATGGCAGCTTCTAAGTTCTATCATAACAGGAGTATGCAATAGCCTGCTATATGCTTTCTTCTCCCATGTATTTTCTCTGTTCCATGTCCACTCACCGTATGTACTTCACATACTTTTCATAACCATATGAGCTTTATGTAAAAGGTATGTCTAAAATATAAGTCAATCTACATATAAAAAATAAACAGGGAAGATAAATAATGATAACTTGTGCTATCCAGGCTGAATGCCTAGAATAAAGAATTCATAATTGTGTGAAAGAATGAGTTAATTGCTTGAAAACTTTTGACAGCACCTTCCAGTGCCAATATTCCATCCCTCTTAAAAATGGTATAATTTCTCTCACGTAAGCCAATTTGCGACAGTGTCTTAAAGTCGATCACCAAGCCCTGAATATTCATAAAAATACTTATCTTAATCTTAATAATATATATAGCTCATCCACCAAAGTGGGCCATAATGCTTTCTAATTTCCACATGTCATGTTTTTATTGGGTGTTTTCATTGAATTTCCACATGTCTATTTCACATTGGTTCAAATCCTTAATTTTTGATTGGTCGATATTAATTACAACATTAAACAATAAATAAGTAAATATATAAATCAAACAATTTGAAATTTGGTCGACATTAATTGGCCAGTAAACATTTCTTTTGATTGTTTGACTATTTCAAACATTTAAAATTAGGATTGAATGGCACATGTGGAACATTTGGACCAAATTAGGAAATATACCAAGTTTTAAGTGTTTTTTAACTTTTTGAACGGTTTGATTTCTTTTGCAATTAACCATTTTTTTTTGTTTTCTCAATATATATGATTTTAACCCAATTTATTTTTGGAATTAAGTCAATTAACTATTATATTTGGCTAATAAGTCAAAAATAATCCTTTTTCTCATGGAATTTGTGTTTTGTTATTTGAAATCTGAAGAAGCCAAAATCTAAAGCTCATTGCAGCAATCCTCAGTTTCTGCAATACCTCTCCTGCTACCCAGATCCTTCTCTAATTAAAGTCGAACAGATCAGAATCAACACAGTGGCTTCTCCTTCCAAAACTGCACCATCGTTGCACATACTGATCTTCAACTTTTTATTGGTTCCATCCAAATATTCATTGGAAGACCCTGGGAAAAAAATTCAAGAACAATTTTTATGGAATCGTTCATGAGCGAGATGATAGTGTAAGTATAGTTTTAATTGGGAAGACATAATTAATCATGTCTATCTCTAAGGGCACATATTTTTGATAACGTGTTCAATGACATAATCCTCAATTTGGGTTTTTTAAATTGTCGCCCTCACCTAGAGTTGTTTCATTGCACAGTTTCAATTATTAAGTAGAGGTTGTGTTATGTAGATATACAGTTAAGCACCTAGATAATACTAGGCTTAATACATCAGAAGGCCCCTGAAATTGTAAAGGGAATCAAATCCAGGGCCTAGAAATTTTTTGCATCAAATTGGGTCCCTATAAAATTTTTTTTAATTCAATTAAGGCCAAAGTGTGCCAGCCCTCAATTTTATCCCAGTCATCATTTCCACGTGGCTTTTATTATTATTTTTTAATTTAAAAAATAATTAAAAATTATTTTTAATTCCAACTCAATTAAATAATCAGAAAAAAAAAATTTAAAAACTTAAACAAGAAGCCAAACTCTCCTTCCTCCTCCATCACCAAGAACAACAACCAAAAATAAAATTCCAGCAAGAAACCAAAAATACCCAGACAATACTCAAGCTCTCCTTCCTCCTCCATCACCAACAACAACAACCAATCTCAAAAAACCCAACTTAAAGCAGCAAAAACAAGAGCAAAAAAATTCAGAAACGATGAAGATGAGAAGATCGAGCAAACCCGAATGACACACAAAACAAAAATCCCTCCAGTTCCTACAATTTCCTGGCCAAATCATCCATGCGAGCACCCTACTTCCTGCCACCAACTAAGGCACTCTGCAACCAACTACCAACGATCCCTGCAAATCACTTAAATTTCATCTCCCAAATGAAAAACATGAGTAGAGTCATTGCACAATTCACCAAAGAAAAGACCAAAAAATCCTTAGCTACCAAGCCTCACAATCAGTTGCTGGACATGACACCACCTTACGAGGAACTCAAATACCAACAAGGAAAAATAAGCAGCCAAAATTGATTGTTCCAAATGCCAATATACTTATAAATCAACACCCCCTTACTCCGTCATGGACCATGCCTCTGCTCCCTACAGTACACCTTCTCTGGCACTTACAACACACCTCACAAACATTTCTGGGCACGCACCACAACCCAACCCAGCCACACCCACTGCAACCCCCAACCACATCTAGATCGAGTCAACCCAACCCAGATCGAGAGAAGAGGAAGAAAGGTGAGAAGAGGAAGAAACTGGAACATGTGATTTTGATGAGGGCCGAGAGAGATGGGTGAAGTTTGTGGTGGTCAGATCTTTCTTTTGTGATGGGATGAATAGGGTTCAATTAGGGATTTATTATAATTAGATTAGGTTAGATTATTAGATTAGTTTATTAGTTAGATTATTATATTAGGTTATTTATTAAGTTTTTAATTTTTTTTTCTGATTATTTAAAAAAATTAAAAAATAATAATAAAAGTCACGGGGAAATGATGAATGGGATAAAATTGAGAGCTGGCACACTTTGGCCTTAATTGAATTAAAAAAAAAATTCTATGGACCAAATTTGATGCAAAAAATTTCTAGGCCCTGGATTTGATTCCCTTTACAATTACAGGGGCCTTCTGATATATTAAGCCATAATACTATATTGGAAAGGGACGCAAATGGCTCTATTAGCTAGCAGGCCACGCGATTCACATCTCTCACGCTACTGGTTTCAATCTTGATTTAGGAGCTTCAATTCCTTCAAATTTAAGAAATTTAGGCTTCAGTTTGGCCCTTTTGATAAAATATGTTTCGCAAGGACTAAAATCAAAACATATAAATTTGGGAGGATGTTAAACAAATTTTTTTTTCAGGGATGAAAAATAAAATTGACATATTTTACAGGGGCTAAAATTTTATTTAATCTTTTTATTTTCATTTCTCAACAGGTTACTACCACGGCCACCTACTATATATAGCAAGTAATTTTGGTCTTTCATGGGTGAAAGATCTATTATTCTCTTTCATCCTAGAAGCCACCTGTAATTATATTTATTAAATCAGTGAGAAAGTTTGACAACTTATTCACATAATTAATTGAAACACATTTAACCGTTAAAAAAAAAGAAAAAAAGAAGCAGATTATAAACCATTGATACATCGAATTTATAACTAAAATAGATTTCAATTGTTAAATATATTCAAATCTGTTTTATCTATTTCTTCCAATGGCAATGTTTTGACTAATTCCTTTTTAAATTTGCTAATTTTCAGGTTGTCTAAGTTGATTCATAAAAGAATAAGCTAACTTTTAGGAATATCCATTTTCACTCCAGTTTTAAAAAATTGGCTAACTTTCAGAATTAACTTTTAAAAAGTATGTACAATTTTGGTAAAGTTAGGGATTATTTACTGATAATTTTTTAATTTGTATTGTCAGTTCAAATTTATAAGATTCTAATAGATAGAATTCAAATTGTTAAAGTTAGGGAATATATAAATTAATTGATAATCATATTATAAAGATACTAGAAACTAAGGGTACTTTTCAATCTAAAATAAGAGGAATATGTTAATTTTTTTGGGTTAAAATAAATACTAATATAGGTGTTCCAAACATGACATGAGTACAAAAGTTTTTTTTTTCAGTTAGGAGCATTAAATAAAGGAAAATTATTTTTTTTAAGTAAGGAAAACTAATTAAAGTGTGTGACTATCTAAATGTTGACTAAAAAAGTGCAAGTATCAAAGTACAAATACTATTTGACAAAAAAAATACAAATAAGAGTGAATATCGGTATATAGAGTATTAAATGTGTTCAATATCTTTTCGTGAAGGTGAGACAAGCTTTTTTTCTCACAAAACCACATGGCATTAATTTTAATTGCCTTTATGAATAGATATACAAAAAATAAATCATCATTTAAATTTTATCAGCCAGTTCGTAATGATTAGTATTTTTTGGAAATTACTATATAACCACAGTTTATATAATGTTTTATTCTAAATTGTTATAAACTAATCAAGTTATTATCTTATACGTAGTGCGGGACAATGCATGCTACAATTAGAAATGATCTCATGCACAGGTTTGAAGCACGTGTAGCAGAAGACGATGTGGACATCATAGAGAATATTTTGGTGCCTAATTTAGATATGATCATGATTTTCACATCAAAATAACATATCAATTTTTATTTATTTATTTATTTAGATGTATAGGACATGTCGTGAAGAAGGATGAATTAAATGAAAAGAACAAGGAAGGAGGAACCCTGAAGCGTATAGATGTAGTCCTAGAAGATTTGGAGTAAATGTATCTCTATTCAACAATGTTTGTAGTTATATATAATGGCCTAAATTGACATATAAACATTTTCCCTGTAGGAAAAATCAAATAATATGTACTTTATAAAATCATTACGCCACCTCATTGCTTGAATACCTTGAAAATGACGATACAAACCGTGCTGGTAATCATCATACTGCAACTGTGCAAAAGGAAGTCTTATCTTGGTAATTTAGTAACCCCTTCGTCCATAATGTGATTATGTTATCATATATCATGTGCTCATGTTGATATTCCTTCATATGTAAAAGGCATAATAAATGCATTTGATGGCACTAAATTGATTATTAATGAAGATGTTGAACATATACATGATTACAGGAAAAAAGTTGGTTTTTCATTATTTTAATGTAATGTGCTTCTTTCGTTTTCAACTTTAAAGTAGTAAAAGTTACTAATTTGTATTTATTTTATCTGAAGGCTCAAACAGAAAGCAATTCATGTTAATTAAATTATAACACAGTCGTCTACACCGTCTTCAATATTAGAATCTAATGACATCACTCAGTCTACCCGATTGTTGATATCAGACATCATTGAAGCTACTCATGTTTAGACTTATCCTGTCCTTTTTTTACTATTAATTGAATCGATAGTCATAAGGAAAAGCTATTTATTAATCACACACTTTCATTTGGAATGCTATGGAATTGTTATTGTAAAAGTTGTTGGCGTTGATTATACTAAAAAAGGGAATTACAACGCTTTCCCGAAATGTTACAAGGCTATGATTGATGTTGAGGAGTCTCATTACTGTAAGAAGTATGACAAGTTAGCGACTCCAATCTTAATAATATATAGAGCTCATCCACCAAAGTAGGTCATATTGCGTTTTGAAACACATTTATTTTATTGATTGTCTCTTCCTTACTATTTTCCACATGTGCATTTTTCATGCTCTAAATTGTGTACGCAATCAATCGATCAATAGATTAAATCAAAAGATTAAATAAAGCTAGCAATCCGGATTGGGATTAACGTTTGTGGAATTATGTTAACAAATTAAGCAACAAAATGGGATATCACCGGATGAATGGATTAAGAAAATGCTAGAAATCAGGAGTATAATGAACCTAGCTTGATAAATCATAATATAACCATATATTTTAACATGAGATTTCACTGATTTATAGTCTTTCAAAATGAGACTTCTCTAAAAATTAATCAGTCAATTTTATCTTTAAAAAAAATTAAAATTTTCAAAAATTGTGCCCTTTTCATACACTTAGTGCTATAAAACTCCTCAATTTCATAACAGTTCAAGCACGAAAAAAACTTCCTTCCATACTGTTGATTTCATCTTTTCCCTCCAATTATGTATTTTTTGATCCATGGTTTTGCAAAACTTTGTTGTTCTACACAGTATGAGGAAAGTTTAATCTTACTTTTTTTTAATGAAATGGTCATATCTCTTTTGTATTGGCTCAGATATAATTTTAGTTTTTGTTTTAATTTGAAGGATTTTGGTTTGGTTAGTGAATATGATGTCACGCGGCTTAAACTTCTGAATGCCGGAACGTGGTACATTGTTGACCCTTTAGAAAAAACTTTAGTGTTGAAGTTCGAAGTTCATGACAGTTTTGTTGTAATAATCGATGGATGAGCTAGCCTCCGATCATTTTTACAAATTCAGTTCCAATTGTTGGTTTCTTTTCTGCCAAATAAGAAAATCCACCTCTAGTATCTCTATTTATACTAAGACTTTAGACGAGATAAAATTATCAGAACGGTGAAGGGAATAACATATGATACTTTTAAGGAAGCATGCGATCAATTGAGGTTGCTAACAGATGACAAAGAATATATAGATGCAATTGAAGAAGTCTTTGATTTAGTTTCCAGAGAATAAATGCGGAAACTCTTTGTAAGAATGTTAATGATGAATTCAACCTCAAAACCTAATGATGTTTGGGATGCATGCAGGCTTCTCTTATTAGAAGGCATTCTATTACAAAGATGCATTAAAGGTACAATATGAAGAGTTACTTAGAATGCTTACACTTGAACAAAAGTCTATATATGAGAGGGTTGTTACATTTGTGTTGTCAAACTCAAGAGGCTTCTGCTTTTTATGTGGCTATGGTGGAACCCGAAAGACTTTTGTTTGAAACACTTTATCCGGGTCACTTTGATCCAGATGACTAATTATGCTTGATGTTCCTTCTAGTGACATAGCATTATTACTCTTGCTTGGAGGCAGAACATCTCATTCTAAATTTTGCATTCCTTTAGATGCTACAAAGACCTCAACACGTGATATAAATTAGGGAAGTCTACGAGCAAAGCTTTTGTTTGAAACAAGCCTTATTATATGGGATGAATCTCCAATGTTGAAAAAGTTTTGTTTCGAATCTCTAGACGTTACAGTCTGAGATTTAATGAGGTTGAAAAATGAAGACAACGTACGTAAACCTTTTGGAGAAAATGTAGTAATACTTGGAGGTGATTTTAGACAAATACTATCTGTAATAACTAGAGGAAGCAGACATGAAGTTGTGGAAGCTACTGTAAACTCTTCATCATTGTGGAAGCATTGCAAACTTATGAAATTGTCCAAGAACATGCGGCTAACCGTAGTTGAGACGGCTGATGAAGCAATAGAAATCAAAGAGTTTGCAGATTGGATTCTTAAAATTGAAAATGGTGATCATCCTGATTCCGGAGCAGGAGAGTATGATGTTCAAATCCCGCCATATCTGCTCATCCCAATTAGTCCTGGCCCATTGATGAAATTGATTAAATATACATATCGTGACCTTCTGCACAAAATGAAAGACCCGAAATTCTTTCAAGATAAAGCAATATTTTTCCCTACACTAGAGGTTGTTGAAATGATAAACACTTACTTGCTTGACATGATAGCTGCACCAGAACATGAATATCTGAGCTTCGACTCTGCCTTGCGATCTGATGAGGATTTTGAAATCCGAGTTGAGTGGTTTACCACTGAATTTTTTAAGACACTAAAAGCTCAGAATCCCTAACCACAAACTATTATTGAAAGTTGGTACTCCAATAATGCTTTTGAGAAATATAGATCAAGCAACAAGTTTATGCAATGAAACCATGTTAATTGTGGATCAATTTGGTGAACGTGTTTATTGGTGCAACTGTTATCACGGGAACAAATGTTAATGACAAAGTGCACATTTCAAGGATGGACTTGGTTCCTTCTGATTCCAAATTTCCAATTAAATTCAAAAGAAGACGGTTTTCAATTGCAGTGTGCTTTGTGATGACCATAAACAAAAAGCAAAGGACAAGCACTATCTCAGGTTGGGCTCTTCCTCCCGAGATCTGTCTTCACTCATGGTCAGTTATTTGTAGCTCCCTCTAGAGTACGCTCAAGAAAGGGTCTTAAACTTTGTATATTGGATATTGGATGAGTCGGGAAAACAACAGATCAATACTATAAATGTAGTGTTTAAGGAAGTTTTTTGAAATGTTTGATGTATACAACACAATTTCATTTATTTATTCCATTTTCTCTTCATATATTATTACACGATTGACTTATGCACGATTAACTTATTTATTATTTAAAAATTACATATATATGAAAACTAATTTATTTATTAAAAATTCCAACATAAAGTTCCGTGCAGCGCACGGGTTATCGTACTAGTAATATATAAGGCCCATCCACCAAAGTGGGTCATATTGCAACCTAAATTTCACATGTTTTTCTCCTATTGGTTGTTACAATGATTTTCCAAATGTAAGTTTTTGATTGGTCCATATTAATGACTTTTCATTGGTCCATATTAATGACTCAATAAATAAAGAAATAAAAAAATTAAATCATTGAATCAATAAAAAATGCCACATGTGGTTTGATTGTAATCTTGCCATAATAATCTTCTTGCCGTAATAAGTGATTTGTTTCCTAAACCATTAAAAAACTCATAATCTTGCAATATTTTTTTGGTTACAAAACTTTTTTTAAGATTAAGTTATTTATTAGGGTTTTTTATGATTAACAAAGATTATATATATTTTTTAGCATACTACTTGGACATTTTGACTGAATCCCAAAAAGGATATACGTAAGTAATATGGCAGATTAACTTTCAAAAAAAAAAGAATGGCAGATTGGAATTTGAATGAGATTTTTTTTTTTTTGAATTTTAAATACATTGATTTTTTTTTAAACTAAATAAATTGACTTTTTTTGAAAAGTAACAAATTGATCGTTAAAATAGAAAAAAATTGTCTTCCTTATTTATGTCTTCATTTATTGAATTTTCACTATAAATTACTACTATATTTAGAAGGAATATACTTACTTTTTTTTTAAAAAAAAATCAGAATGGATACTTACTCTATATGAGGACTAGAATGAATTTTTGTAGTCTTTCAAAATGAGACTTCTCCTTAAAATTAATCCGCCAGTTTTATCTTTTGAAAAAAATAAAATTTTCAAAAATGACGCCATTTTCATACCCTCAGTGCTATAAAATTCCTCAACTTCATAACAGT
The DNA here is from genome assembly GCF_012489685.1 of Lotus japonicus. NCBI lineage: Eukaryota > Viridiplantae > Streptophyta > Magnoliopsida > Fabales > Fabaceae > Lotus > Lotus japonicus. The sequence continues at coordinate 67,044,110 of NC_080041.1, read as the reverse complement.
TCAAGCACGAAATTTTTTTATTCCATACTGGACTGGGCGAGCCCCTAGAGGGGCAACGCCCAGCATGTATCCCGCCCTGAGGCAGGGCCCTGGCCTTCAGATGGGCCTTGATCTCGGAGGCCCAATTGGCCCAATAGGTAGTACCCAAGCTCTATAAATAGGAGGTAGTTATCAATTGTAAGGGACTTTTGGCTCATTTGATGAAGTAACACATAAAATTCAGCATTCTCTCTCTTACTCTCTCTCTCTAGCACAATCTCTCTACCCTTAGGTACTATACCTTTCCTCAATGTTCATTCCCAGAACATTTGGCGCCGTCTGTGGGGACTGTAAACTTTCTACTCCCATTCACGTGGATTGATTGTGCATGAAGTTACCTCTGATTGTGATTGTGCATGAAGTTACCTCTGATTGTGATTAGGCAACTCTCTGGTTTTCCGATTTTGATTCTGTGACTAGTGTTGGTTTTCCGATCGAGTTTGCATCGTTTCTGGTTTAGATGGAGACTCGACGCAGGAGGCAACATCATTCACCAATGCGACAGCGGATTTCGCCGCCTCGGCGGCCTCATCGTGTGGACCTGGATTCTCCGGTGCGAACGGCAGGAGTACAGTCGCCCTCTCCTCCTCCATCACCACCACCTCCTCCATCGCCTTCACAGGTGGGATCTCGGGAGCACTCACCAGGGAATTCACCTGCTCCGGAACAACAACCGGCGGTGACGCAGGAGCAATGGCGCCATTTGATGCGCAGCATTGGCAACATCCAGCAGCGGAATGAGCATCTACAGGCTCAGTTAGATTTCTACCGTCGCGAGCAGCGAGATGATGGAAGCAGAGAAGCAGATTCCGTGGCTGAGTTCCGTCCGTTCTCGGAAGATGTCGAGAGTGTGGCGATTCCGGATAACATGAAAACGTTAGTTCTGGATTCTTACAGCGGAGATTCCGATCCGAAAGATCATCTACTGTACTTTAATACGAAAATGGTGATAATTGCGGCGTCAGATGCGGTGAAGTGCAGGATGTTTCCATCGACGTTCAAATCGACGGCAATGGCGTGGTTCACAACTTTGCCGCGTGGATCGATTTCAAATTTCAGAGACTTCTCATCCAAGTTTCTAGTGCAATTCTCGGCAAATAAGAATCAGCCGGTGACGATCAATGACCTATACAATATTCGCCAGCAGGAAGGGGAGTCACTGAAAGAGTACATGGCAAGGTATAGCGCGGCGTCGGTAAAGGTAGAGGACGAGGAGCCTCGAGCTTGTGCTTTAGCATTTAAAAACGGTTTGCTGCCGGGAGGGTTGAACAGCAAATTGACACGTAAGCCGGCGCGCTCGATGGGAGAGATGCGTGCTCGTGCCAGCACTTATATTCTCGACGAGGAGGACGACGCTTTCAAAAGAAAGCGCGCGAAGTTGGAAAAGGGCGACACGTCGCCCAAGCGCGTGAAAAAAGATAGGAGCGGCGAAGATAAGGGGGATGGCAAACAGCAGAGGCCAGGTAAGGGGAAGTCGGTATTCAAACCGACCAAGGAACAGTTGTATCCACGGCGCGATGATTATGAACAACGTCGGCCTTGGCAATCTAAGTCTCATCGCCAGCGGGAGGAAACTGATATGGTGATGAACACAGATGCATCGGATATGCTCCGAGGGGCAAGCGACGCAAATCTAGTGGATGAGCCGGAGGCCCCAAAGTATCAGCCACGGGACGCCAATCCCAAGAAGTGGTGCGAGTTCCACCGGTCCGCCGGGCATGATACGGATGACTGTTGGACTTTGCAGCGGGAGATTGATAAGTTGATTCGGGCGGGATATCAAGGAAATCGTCAAGGCCAGTGGCGCAATGGTGGCGATCAAAACAAAGCGCACAAGCGGGAGGAGGAGCGAGCGGACACTAAGGGCAAGAAAAAGCAAGAATCAGCGGCTATCGCCACAAAAGGGGCTGATGACACGTTCGCTCAACACTCAGGACCGCCCGTCGGGACCATCAACACCATCGCCGGGGGATTTGGCGGCGGTGGCGACACTCATGCGGCGCGTAAGCGCCATGTTCGTGCCGTTAATTCCGTTCATGAGGTTGCTTTTGGATTCGTACACCTTGACATAACAATCTCGATGGCGGACTTTGAGGGGATAAAGCCTCATAAGGACGACCCGATTGTGGTGCAGTTAAGGATGAACAGTTTCAACGTTAGAAGGGTACTCCTGGATCAGGGTAGTTCGGCTGATATTATCTATGGTAATGCATTTGACAAGTTGGGACTAACTGACAATGATCTAACTCCATACGCGGGAACCTTGGTAGGTTTCGCGGGGGAGCAAGTAATGGTGCGGGGATACATTGATCTAGACACAATATTTGGGGAAGACGAGTGTGCTAGGGTTTTGAAGGTAAGGTATCTGGTTCTCCAGGTGGTAGCATCCTACAATGTCATCATTGGGCGAAATACATTGAATCGCCTTTGTGCTGTAATTTCGACAGCCCACTTAGCGGTCAAGTATCCGCTAAGCAGTGGAAAGGTGGGAAAGCTGAAGGTGGACCAGAAGATGGCGAGGGAGTGTTACAATAATTGCCTTAACTTGTACGGCAAGAAGAGTGCGTTGGTTGGTCATAGATGTTATGAAATCGAAGCTTCGGATGAAAATCTTGATCCCCGGGGCGAGGGGCGAGTAAATAGGCCCACGCCAATTGAGGAAACGAAGGCGCTAAAGTTTGGCGATCGCACTTTGAAGATTGGGACCAGACTGACGGAAGAGCAGGAGACGCGCCTGACAAAACTGCTTGGGGAGAACTTAGACTTGTTTGCTTGGAGCTGCAAAGACATGCCTGGAATTGATCCAAACTTCATATGCCATCGATTAGCATTGAATCCAAGTGTCAAGCCAGTTTCACAACTTAGGAGGCGCTTGGGTGGCGACAAAGGGAAGGCGGTGCAACAGGAGGTCGACAAGTTGCTGGCGGCAGAGTTCATCAGGGAAGTGAAGTATCCGACGTGGTTGGCGAACGTCGTAATGGTGAAGAAGGCGAACGGGAAATGGCGAATGTGTGTAGATTACACAGACTTAAACAAAGCATGTCCAAAAGATTCGTATCCCCTTCCCAGCATCGATAGCCTTGTTGATGGTGCCTCGGGCAACGAACTGCTTAGCTTGATGGATGCTTACTCTGGCTATCATCAAATCCGCATGCACCCGGCAGACGAGGACAAAACGGCTTTTATGACTGCCAGAGTCAATTATTGCTATCGCACCATGCCGTTTGGACTAAAGAACGCTGGGGCTACCTACCAAAGATTGATGGATAGGGTTTTTGCTGGGCAGGTGGGAAGAAACATGGAGGTTTACGTTGATGACATGATTGTTAAATCAGTACGAGGTTTAGACCATCATCAAGATCTGGAGGAAGCATTTGGCGAAATAAGGAAGCACAGTATGCGCCTCAATCCGGAGAAGTGCTCTTTTGGTGTTCAGGGGGGCAAGTTTTTGGGATTCATGATCACATCCAGAGGAATCGAGATAAACCCAGAAAAATGCAAGGCGATTCAGCAGATGAAAAGCCCTTCCAATGTGAAAGAGGTCCAACGTTTGACGGGGCGAATAGCAGCTTTATCTCGGTTTCTTCCCAAGTCTGGTGACAGATCTTTTCCTTTTTTCAAGTGTCTTCGTAAGAATGTCGCATTCGAGTGGACGGCGGAGTGTGAGGAAGCTTTTGTTCGCCTCAAGGAACTCCTATCGTCACCGCCAATCTTGTCGAAACCAATGCAGGGACACCCGCTGCATTTGTATTTTGCTGTGAGCGATAGTGCTCTGAGTTCTGTGATGTTGCAGGAGATAGATGGCGAGCATCGAATTGTTTATTTTGTTAGTCACACACTCCAGGGCGCGGAGGTCAGATATCAGAAAATTGAGAAGGCGGCGCTGGCGGTCCTCGTCACCGCCCGGCGGTTGAGACCTTATTTTCAGAGTTTTCCCGTAAAGGTGCGGACGGATTTGCCCTTGAGACAAGTATTACAAAAACCGGATTTATCAGGTAGATTGGTCGCCTGGTCGGTTGAATTGTCAGAGTATGGTTTGCAATACGATAAGCGGGGCACGGTTGGTGCGCAGTCACTAGCTGACTTTGTGGTCGAGTTGACTCCAGATCGGTTTGAAAGAGTGGACACTCAGTGGACTCTCTTCGTGGATGGATCCTCCAATAGTAGTGGCAGCGGCGCGGGAGTAACGTTAGAAGGGCCGGGGGAACTAGTGTTGGAGCAATCTCTGAAGTTCGAGTTCAAAGCAACGAACAACCAAGCAGAATATGAAGCTCTCATCGCTGGATTGAAGTTGGCGCGGGAAGTGAAGATCAGGAGTTTGTTGATAAGAACAGACTCACAATTGGTGGAGAATCAAGTGAAGGGAACTTTCCAGGTCAAAGATTGTTAAATCAGTACGAGGTTTAGACCATCATCAAGATCTGGAGGAAGCATTTGGCGAAATAAGGAAGCACAGTATGCGCCTCAATCCGGAGAAGTGCTCTTTTGGTGTTCAAGGGGGCAAGTTTTTGGGATTCATGATCACATCCAGAGGAATCGAGATAAACCCAGAAAAATGCAAGGCGATTCAGCAGATGAAAAGCCCTTCCAATGTGAAAGAGGTCCAACGTTTGACGGGGCGAATAGCAGCTTTATCTCGGTTTCTTCCCAAGTCTGGTGACAGATCTTTTCCTTTTTTCAAGTGTCTTCGTAAGAATGTCGCATTCGAGTGGACGGCGGAGTGTGAGGAAGCTTTTGTTCGCCTCAAGGAACTCCTATCGTCACCGCCAATCTTGTCGAAACCAATGCAGGGACACCCGCTGCATTTGTATTTTGCTGTGAGCGATAGTGCTCTGAGTTCTGTGATGTTGCAGGAGATAGATGGCGAGCATCGAATTGTTTATTTTGGTAGTCACACACTCCAGGGCGCGGAGGTCAGATATCAGAAAATTGAGAAGGCGGCGTTGGCGGTCCTCGTCACCGCCCTGCGGTTGAGACCTTATTTTCAGAGTTTTCCCGTAAAGGTGCGGACGGATTTGCCCTTGAGACAAGTATTACAAAAACCGGATTTACCAGGTAGATTTGTCGCCTGGTCGGTTGAATTGTCAGAGTATGGTTTGCAATACGATAAGCGGGGCACGGTTGGTGCGCAGTCACTAGCTGACTTTGTGGTCGAGTTGACTCCAGATCGGTTTGAAAGAGTGGACACTCAGTGGACTCTCTTCGTGGATGGATCCTCCAATAGTAGTGGCAGCGGCGCGGGAGTAACGTTAGAAGGGCCGGGGGAACTAGTGTTGGAGCAATCTCTGAAGTTCGAGTTCAAAGCAACGAACAACCAAGCAGAATATGAAGCTCTCATCGCCGGATTGAAGTTGGCGCGGGAAGTGAAGATCAGGAGTTTGTTGATAAGAACGGACTCACAATTGGTGGAGAATCAAGTGAAGGGAACTTTCCAGGTCAAAGATCCTAATCTGATCAAGTACCTTGAGCGGGTACGGTATTTGATGACACTCTTTCAAGAGGTCGTGGTGGAGTACGTTCCTCGGGCAGAAAATCAGCGGGCGGACGCGCTAGCCAAACTAGCAAGCACGCGGAAGCCCGGCAATAACAAAAGTGTGATTCAGGAAACGCTGGCGTACCCAAGCATCGAAGGCGAGCTCATGGCCTGCGTGAACAGAGGGAGAACATGGATGGATCCCATAGTATCTATCTTGGCGGGGGACTCGGCAGAAGTGGAGCAATGCACGAAGGAGCAGCAGCGGGAGGCGAGTCACTATACTCTCATTGACGGACACTTGTATCGCCGTGGTTTCTCGACGCCATTGTTGAAATGTGTACCGCCAGAGAAGTACGAAGCGATAATGTCTGAAGTACATGAAGGAGTGTGCGCGAGCCACATCGGGGGAAGGTCTTTGGCTTGCAAAGTGTTGAGGGCGGGTTTTTACTGGCCCACCCTCAGGAAAGATTGTATGGACTTCGTGAAGCAGTGCAAGGAGTGTCAAGTGTTCGCGGATTTGTCTAAGGCACCGCCAAAAGAGTTGGTAACGATGAGCGCCCCGTGGCCTTTCGCCATGTGGGGTGTGGACTTAGTAGGACCTTTCCCGACCGCCAGGGCACAAATGAAGTTTATATTGGTGGCGGTGGACTACTTCACTAAATGGATTGAGGCGGAACCCTTGGCCAAGATTACTTCTGCAAAGATAGTCAATTTCTACTGGAAGCGTATTGTTTGCAGGTTCGGGATCCCAAGGGCGATCGTATCTGACAATGGGACCCAGTTTTCAAGCTGTCAAACAAGGGAGTTCTGCAAGGAAATGGGCATACAGATGAGGTTCGCCTCTGTTGAGCATCCGCAGACGAACGGGCAGGTGGAATCTGCAAACAGGGTAATCCTACGAGGACTAAGACGACGACTCGCGGAGGCTAAGGGAGCTTGGTTGGATGAACTTCCGGCGGTGCTGTGGTCGTACAACACCACCGAGCAATCTACTACAAGGGAAACCCCCTTTAGAATGACCTACGGGGTAGATGCAATGTTGCCGGTGGAGATTGACAACTTTACATGGCGGACTCGACCAGGTTTTGAAGAGGAAAATCAGGCCAACATGGCGGTGGAGCTGGACCTTTTGTCGGAAACGCGCGACGAGGCGCACATTCGGGAAACAGCGATGAAGCAGCGCGTGGCGGCAAAGTTCAACAGCAGGGTTCGCGTCCGAGATATGCAGGTTGGCGACCTGGTCCTCAAGTGGCGATCGGGAGCCCCGGGGAACAAGCTTACTCCCAACTGGGAAGGGCCCTACCGCATTATTAAAGTTCTTGGTAATGGGGCCTATCACTTAGAGGAGCTTGATGGGAGGCGGTTACCTCGATCGTTCAATGGTTTGAGCTTGCGCTACTTTTATAGTTGATCGCAGGCGAGAAAGTGAACAAGGCGGAATCGCCGGAGCCAGATATCTTTAAGATTTTCCGAAGTGTTCTCAAATTCTCCAATGTACTGCAACGACAAATCAATAAAATAAAACGAAAATTCACGAAATTCGTGTCCAAAAAATTCCAGGGATTCCCTGACGATCGGAATTGGCGATCGACATAAAGAATTACGGCGATCACTAAGTGGGACAAGCTTGATCCCCAAAGGGGCTTGCTGGAACCCTGAAGGTTGTGGCGATTCCACAAATGGCCTTTGACGCCTGGGAATCACCCTCCGGAAAGTCTGACGTGATCGCCGGTCCCGTAAACGATGTGCTGGGTAAGTCTCGCCAGAATACGACGAGCGCCGTTAACTAGGCAAAAGTCTTGGGACCCCCAAATGGCCATTGGGATCCAAGCATTGTAAGCCCCGAGCGGGCAAAGCCCCGGGCGAAGTCCTCGAGAATGGAGGCCGTTTCTTCCTATTAGGGAAAAAACGTCTAAAGTCTTGGTGGTGGAATACCAAGCAACAAGTCCTAGTTAAAATTAAGGCACGAAATCGTTAGGCGTAATTCAATCATATGACGCGTGAAAAATAGCGCAAGATATAAGGTCGGCGAATGAATAGGAGGGAAGGCGAGTAGTGTACGGCGAAAGCATTCCAATATGACTTACAAAATATCCAACGGCGATATAAAAAGCTATGGCGAAGGGTTGCTTAAACATAGACGAATGGCGGAAAAGTACACTACAAGGTGACAGTAAAAGATAAAAGTAATGTTAAAAATTACATTATTCATTGTTTTCTTTCTCCTGTTCTTCTTCTTCCTCTTCTTCTTCAGTCGCTGTCCAGAGGTTTTGGTCAATCAGGGGAGGATCGTCGGGACCAACCAGTCCTGCGGCGGTTATCTCTTTCATTACTCCCATGGCGCTAAAGTCAAAGTTCGGGTACAAATGTTGGGCCTGATCTTTGGCGAGGTAGAAACCGCGCTCGCGGTTGTCAAGGGCGATGTCAGCGGCTTGTTCCCTCGCCTCAATGGCTTTGGCCTTCTCCGTCGCCAGCTCGTCCTCTAGACTTTTGATCTTTGCTAGTTGGGAAGCAATCTCAGCATCTTTCGTGGCGAGGGCCTCGGCATGAGTTTCGGTCGCTTTCTTGATCTCCTCGGACGTAGCCTGCATCACCGCCTCCATGTCAGATTTCGCCAAGGCCAAGGACTCCGCAGACTTTTTCTCTTGCTCCGCCAACGCCTTTTTCACTAACTCCAGCTCAGCGCACAGTATGGCAAGCTCTGACTCCTTAGCAATCAGCGCCTCGCCTCGGGCGATCAAGTCCTTCTCAGCTTGCTCTTTTTCCTTCTTGCAAGCTTGAAGGCTTGCATCAAGCTCATCTGCTTCTTCCTTCATCAGCGCCAGCTGATCCTCCAGCTCGCCGATTTTAATCCCCGCCGTGCCAATCATCTTGTCGGCATAGACTTTGTCTTTTCCTGCCTGCGTCGCCAGTTTGTCGAAACGCTTTTCCCAAGCAGCGGCGGCTTCTTGATGCTTAGCACTTTCGGCCTTCAACCGCTCAGCTTCAACGTTGGCGGCATTGAACTTCTCAAACGTGTGAGCAAAGATGCACCCAGCGCGTAGGAGGCAAGCAAGAGTCTCCTCCTTGGTGTCATTCAGGCCCCGACTCAAAACTTCTTTTTCTATAACGTCACGGTTGAGACCAGCAAGTAAGAATTCTGAGGGTTCAATGGCGTTGGGGAGCATATTATAATAGCTTGAAGAACCGACCTCGGGAGCAGGGGCTTGTTCAATTTGAGCTGCTTCAGAGGTAGTGGCAGCGCCAGGACAGGATTTTTCCCCTTGATGAGGCGGGGAAGGCATGGAGCCCGCATCATGTGTTGAGGGCGGGCTAGGAGGCGCATCTTGGCGAGGGGGAGACTTTGGGGTTTCATTTTCTTTTTCCTTATCTCCAATAGGAGTGTCGGAAGACGCAGCAGCTTTTGTGGCGTTAACGCCGGCGGAGGCGGCTGTGGCGCCAATAGAGGACTCAGCGGCAACAGCAGCGGTCGCACCGGCGGAGGCAGGAGAAGAAGCTGGTACGGCGGTTGGCTCGGTAGCTGCGGCGACAGAGGCTTCAGCGACATTTTTGCCTTTAGGCGCAGCAGCAGTGGTGGGCTGAGCGCCAGGGTTGGATGTGCCGGCGTCGGAGGAGGCTTTGGTCAATCTTCTCCTCTTGGGAGCTTTGGTGCTCTCGGCTTGGTTCTCAGCACCGCCCCGTTTTTTCGCGTCGCCCTCAGTGTTGAATTTTGGGGAAAAGCGAGCCATTCTCCTCTCGCGGGCCTTCAGGAGCTCGGCGTTCGTGAAATTCATATCTTCTGTAACAATAAAAAAAAAACGATCAGTGATAACATAGGAGTCGAGAAAGGAAATGTCAATAATAAAAGTGAGCTATGGGCAACCTAAGTATTTGGGAGTTCTTGAGAGGTCAGCGCCCTCAAGGACTGTTGTGCAGTCAAGGATGGGAAGTGGGGCAAGGAGATTAAGAAAGGCTTTATCGTTGGCGGACAAGGAATCCTCTGAAGGATCGGTGATCCCGTTGGGCTTCTCTGTCCAGTAAAGAGGAAAGAGGGCGGTCCCGTCTCTGAGGGTGAATGCCTCTGGGTAGGCGGGATGAACCGCCACACGGAAGTACTTTCGTGCGAAGGAGGACTTCGCGTTACTTTTGTGGGGATGCAAACACTTCCGGCCGGCTCGGGCCTTCAAGGAAATCCATCCTTTGTTTTTGATGGACTTGGGGTCGACGTCGTAAAGGTAGAAGAAACTGGTGGGGGATGGGGCGATGCCGACAGCGGCGCTTAGGATTTCAAAACATCGAATGAAGGCCCAGGCGTTAGGGTGGAGTTGACAGGGAGCCGCGTTGATGTCGCGGAGGACGGTTTGGACAAAGGGCGAGAAAGGAAGCCTGATTCCAAGCTCGCTAAACATGTATTCGTACGCAAAGAAAAAATGGGATCTCTTTACGTCGCCGTCTGGCTTGTGAAGCCAGGGGCGATCCCCGGGACTGCAAACCCAGATCCTGAGTTTGGCGTTAAACTCATCGTCATTGGACAAGCCACCCAGGGAGTTCACGAATTGCACAATGGGATCGCTATCTTGGAAGATGGAAGGTTGATCTATAGCCTCGTGTTTGGGGGCTACTTGGACTGGAAGGGGCAGAGTGGCGTAGGTTTTTAGTCGGTGAGCTGGGATCTCCGGAACCTCTAAACGGAGGCCGCCGGCAGCGGTGGAGTCAGGGTCGCTTTCGGAGGAGGAAGAAGAGTGATTAGGGGAGGTAGGGTTTGAAGCCATTTTTAGAAGACAGTGAAGTGAAAGAAAGGAAAAGATCAGTATGTGTGCGATGTAAAGATAAGGATAGTGGGACTCACCGGAGTAGGATGTGAAGAGTGGGTAGCGGAAAGGGTGATAAGCGACGGCTCCGGAGCGGAAGTGGGCAGAAGGAGTTTGGTAAGCGATTAGGGAAATGAAGAGGGGTCTCGGAAAGGGATGACAGTGGGGAAGAAGGGTTTTTATAGGAGAAGGGGAGAAGCTGGAAGGGTGACGCGTGTTGGACGCGTGTGGAAGGTTGGAAGTCATGATGGTTTTGGGGAGGTGGGTCGCGTGCAAAGGGGAGTTACTGCGCACGATGGGACGGTTATGAAAGGTGAAGTGACGGTTCCGGAGAAAGAGGGAAATTGATGTAACCAACACATCACGTGGGGCAGCCACGTGAGGCAGATAGAAATTTGAAAGGGTTTTAAAATAAGGGAAAGCGCGAAAAGCCTCGCCACTATAAGGATCAAACGCCATCGCCTGACGATTGACACCAACAACGAAGTTCAGTCGCTCGCCGGGGTCACCGCCAGTCAATGATTGAATGATCGGCACATGACCCATGCCTGCCACCTTTCCCGCCGGCGAGCGATCATACACCTGCTCCAACTTATCACCAATACAAAGTAGTCGTTCTCGCCGCTTGCGGACTTGTGGACTTGCCAGCTTGGTTTGCTCGTCAAGTCAGTGGACTGGGTAACTGAAAATGCTAGTTTCCTTTTGCTCACGCCATGTTGGCGATATAGTTAACTTCTCTTTTCTCAAGCCATGTTGGCAGTGTAGATTCCGGTGTACAATAAGACATGTAACAGCATTTAAAAGACACCCTTAGCTCTCGTACCTCGAGCTCGGTGTCTTGTGGACTAGTGGACTGGGCGAGCCCCTAGAGGGGCAACGCCCAGCATGTATCCCGCCCTGAGGCGGGGCCCTGGCCTTCAGATGGGCCTTGATCTCGGAGGCCCAATTGGCCCAATAGGTAGTACCCAAGCTCTATAAATAGGAGGTAGTTATCAATTGTAAGGGACTTTTGGCTCATTTGATGAAGTAACACATAAAATTCAGCATTCTCTCTCTTACTCTCTCTCTCTAGCACAATCTCTCTACCCTTAGGTACTATACCTTTCCTCAATGTTCATTCCCAGAACACATACTATTGATTTTATCTTTTCCCTGTAATTATATATCTTTTGATCCATAGCTTTGCAAAACATTTTTTTGTTCCACACAATATGGGGAAGGTTTAATCTTACCTATTTTTTTATGAAATGGTCATATTTCTTCTGTATTGGCTCAGATATCATTTTAGTTTTTGTTTTAATATGCAGGACTTTGGTTTGGTTAGTGAATATGATGTCATGCAGCTTAAACTTTTGGATATCGGGACGTGATACATTGTTGACCCTGTAGCTGTAGGGAAAACTTTAGTGTTGATATATTCAAACCAAGATCAGATGAACCTCAACGGTTAAATTGGGTAAGATATAATCAAACTAAGATCAGAGCTGAGGTTTATTCTGGATTACATGACGTGGTTGCTAGGGGTAACAACGAATCTGCAGCAACCGGAAAGCGCATCATAATGTCAGCTTCATATATGGGAAGCACAAGATACATGTTCTATAATTGTCAAGACTCTGTGGCAATTTGCAAGAGATTTGGATATTCAGAATTGTTCATAACTATGACATGTAACGCTAATTGGCCATAAATCAAGTCGTTTGTTGAGTCAAGAGGATCTCGGCCAGATGATCGTCCATATATTTTAGTTCGTATTTTTAAGATGAATGTGAACCAGGTGATGAAAGATTTCAAAAATGGTCATCTATTTGGAAAAGTGGACATAGGTATGTAATACATTCTCACTGCATTACTATGCCTCACTTATGATGTCTAATTTATGACTCAGTTATCATGTTCCACGTGTCTAATCATTTATCAGTAAACATTTATTATTAATTATTTATCATTAATCATTAACAGAGAAATTAGAAGTTGAGTAGAGAAATCAGTAGTACTATACCATTATTTTTTAGGTATACCTTTTTGATATGTACATGTCCACCTTTTAAAAATATACATGTCCCTGAGGAATATTGAGATCTTATTCTATTGGGATGAGTTGTGAGAGTTACACAAGTAGCTGACTATGTAATAAAGACCCTTCTAGGACATCTCTCACAAATCATGTGCCTTTTTATTTTTGTTGCTAACATTCTTTTTTCTAAAACTTGCTTTGAATTTATGACTTGTGATTTATGAGATGAAAACATTTCAAGTGTTTCTCATTTTCCTTTAAGGGTGTTTTCTCATGTTGGTATGTTAGAGAAGAAAATTTGTTTTCGATGACTTCTCAACTGTCTATGAGCATGATTCCTCGGTGCTTGCAAGTCTAATCACTTTTGAATTCTTCTACTTTTCGTCTTCTATAGAAGAATATGATTGTAATTTGTAATAAACTAAAGATCATGTGAAGCTGTTAGAGAAACTTTTTTAATCATTAATATCTTCTTTTAGGTATGTATACAATCAACGTAAAAAAAAGGTATGTATACAATTGAATTTCAGAAAGGAGGACTTCCTCACGCACACATATTGATTTGGTTGCAAGGAGAGAATAAGTTCAAGACTGAGGATGACATTGACAAAGTCATATCTACATAGCTTCCTGATTTAGTGTTATATCCCAAATTGTACGTTATAGTTTCTAACTTCATAATACATGGAGCATGTGGTAGTGCAAACAAAAAATCACCATGCATGGAGAAGGGTAGGTGCATTAAATTCTTTCCAAAGAAATTTCAAAACACCACCACTATTAACGAAGAAGGCTACCCGCAGTATAGAAGAAAGCAAACAAGGATTGTAATCAAGAAAAAATACATTAAAATTGATTACAGGTATGTAATTTAATACAGTTGTAATATGCATTGCGAATACAATAAATTGTTACCAATTTGAAAAAACATAACTTCGTGAAAAAAATGAAAGATAACTCAGATATGTTATTTATTACAATTGTAATCTGCATGTGGCATGCTCTACATTGTAGGTATGTTGTGCCTTACAATCTCACTCTTCTTATGAGTTATCAAGCTCACATTATTGTGGAATATTATAATAAGTCCAATGCTATAAAATATTTGTTCAAATATACCAACAAAGGCGCAAACCGAGCAATGCTTGAAATTTCAAATAAGAACAACGATGCTCAAGTGAAGGAGCCAGTGGACGAGTTAACAATATAATGATTGTTGTTATCTTTCTCTGTGTGAGACGGCTTGGAAAACATTTGGCTTTACCATACACAAACGATGGCCGTCAGTGCAAAAGCAAAATTTTCATCTTCCAAATGAAAATTTGATATATTATAATGGTGATTAAGATGTTGGAGATGTTCTTGAAAAGAGTGGTACAAAATCCACAATGTTTATGACTTGGTTTGCAGCTAATGAGAAATACTGGGACGGGCGGAATCTAACATATGTTGAATTTCCCAGTAGATTTTTTAATCATAAAAAAGATAGAATCTAGAAACCAAGAAAGATAGGTTTTAAAATTGGCATACTATAATATATCCGTCCAGACATCAGAGAGTTATATTATTGAAGAATCCTACTAACTATGCAAAAGAGGTGTACATCATATAGAAGTATCAGAACGATGGAGGGAATGACATATGATGCTTTTAAGAAAGCATGCGATCAATTGAGGTTGCTAATAGATGACAAAGAATATATAGATGTAATTAAAGAAGTCTCTGATTTAGCTTTCAGAGAACAAATGCAAAAATTCTTTGTAAGAATGTTAATAATGAATTTAATCTCAAAATCTAATGATGTGTGAGACACATGTTGGCTTCTCTTATCAGAAGGCATTCTACACCATAGAAGAAAAACTTTTCTTAATCCAGGTATGTTGGTTTTCAAGTTATATTATTAAGATTTGAAATGTTGCTATAATAATATAATTATTGTTTGGATTTAATTTAAATGAAATTCAAAATTTTAGGAAATCATGTTGCGCATGATAATTATGCAAAGTGTGTGAACAATATTAGTTATATTCGATACAGTTAAAAATCATTAGTTAATATTCCTTCTCTACTGTAGGACTACGAATCGCAGATGTTGATTTGAAAAATTTATGTATCATTGAAATTGAGAAGTTGCTCCAAACAATTGATAGGTCATTAAATGATTACTCATCTTTACCAACTCCAGAATATGATGAAGTCCTGCAATTTGACAATAAATTTATTGTCGATGAACTAAACTATGACAAAGATGCATTAAAGGTATAATATGAAAAGTTGCTTAGTATGCTTACACCTGAGCAAAAGTCTGTATATGAGAGGGTTGTCACATTTGTATTGTCAAACTCAAGAGGCTTCTACTTTTTATATGGCTATGGTGGAACCAGAAAGACTTTCGTTTGGAACACTTTATCTGCATCACTTAAAACAGAGGACTAATTGTGTTTAATGTTGCTTCCAGTGGCATACATCATTACTCTTACTTGGAGGCAGAACAACTCATTCAAAATTTTGCATTTCATTAGATGCTACAGAGACCTCAACATGTAATATAAAGCAAGGAAGTTTACGACCAAAGCTTTTGCTTGAAACAAGCATTATTATTTGGGATAAAGCTCCAATGTTGAAAAAGTTTTGTTTTGAAGCTTTAGATGTTACACTCCGAGATTTAATGAGATTGAAAAATGAAGACAACGTACATAAACCTTTTCGAGGAAAAGTAGTAATACTTGGAGGTGATTTTAGACAAATACTACATGTAATAACTAGAGGAAGCAGACAGAAAGTTGTGGAAACTACTATTCTTCATCAATGTGGAAACATTTCAAAGTTAAGAAATTGTCTAAGAACATGCGGCTAACCGCAACTGAGATAACCGATGGAGCAAAAGAAATCAAATAGTTTGCATATTGGATTCTTAAAATTGAAAATGACGATCATTTTGATTCCGGAGCAAGAGAGTATGATTTTCAAATCCCGCTAGATCTGCTCATCCGAATCAGTCCTGACCCATTAATGAAGTTGATTAAATATATATATCCTGACCTTTCGCACAAAATGAAAGACCCGAAATTCTTTCAAGATAGAGCAATATTGGCCCATACAATGAAGGTTGTTGAAATGATAAACTCTTACATGTTTGACATGATAGCTGCACCAGAACATGAATATCTGAGCTCCGACTCTAGCTTGCGATCTGATGAGGATTCTTAAATTCGAGGTGAGTGTTTTACCACAAAAATTTTGAACGACACTGGAAGTTCAGGAATATCAAACCACAGATTGTTATTGAAATTTGGTACTCCAATCATGCTTTTGAGAAATATAGACCAAACAACATGTTTATGCAATGGAACCAGATTAATTATGGATGAACTTGGTGAACGTGTTATTGGTGCAACTATTATCACAGGAATAAATGCTAATGACAAAGTGCACATTTCAAGAATGGACTTAGTTCCTTATGATTCCAAATTTACAATTAAATTCAGAAGAAGACAGTTTTCAATTGCAGTATGTTTTGCGATGACCATAAACAAAAGCCAAGGACAAACACTATCTCAGATTGAGCTCTTCTTTCCGAGGTCCGTCTTCACTCATAGTCAGTTATATGTAGTTCTCTCTAGAGCACGCTCAAGAAAGAGTCTTAAACTTTGTATACTAGATCAGTCGGGCAAACAACAGACCGATACTTTAAATGTAGTGTTTAAGGAAGTTCTTAGAAATGTTTGATGTATTCAACACAATTTCATTTATTTATTTCATGTTTCTCTTCATAAATTATTACACGGTTGACTTATGCACAATTAACTAATTTATAATTTAAAATTACATATAAATGAAAACTAATTTATCTAATAAAAAAATTCAACATAAAATTCCGTGCAACGCACGGGTTATCGCACTAGTTTAATTAGAATTCTAATTTCCAAGTAATAAAACTCATAAATTTGTTTACTAAGTACACCCCAAGATTTTTAATTTTTTTTAATTAATTTAAAAACCAAAAATAAAAATAGAGAAAAAGTGGTAGAGTAGAAGTGGAAGTGATGAGTCATAGATAAAATCTTCTAGTCTTATGGAAATCAAAGTACGTTAATATTCATAAATTGAATATTCAATTCCTATTCTAAGAATATAATTTAAATAAAATATTATTTTTTTGGTTTTTGAGTAGAATACTCTATCAATTTGTTTTAGAAATAATATTAATATTATTTCATCTTTCAAAAAAATATTAATATTCCTTCAAAACTAGACAAGACAAAACAAGGCTAAGAACAAGAAAATGAGTCCCTCAAGATGAAAGGTTCAGCTTCCACTAGAGGGCTCTCAGCAAAATACACGCCAACTACTTTAGTCTCTATTCCTAGTTTACCTAAACTATCCGCTGCAACGTTGCTCTCTTGTGGTATCCAATGCAGGGACACTTGCCAATGACACCGCATCAAAATTGATATTTCCCTCGCTAATGGACAGAACACATGTGTTGCCTCATCCTCAATCGCTTGCAGAATCTCCCTGCTATCAATCTCAGCAATAACATCCTTGTAGCCACTACTCCGAGCCATAACTAACCCATCCCGCAGCGCCCCATTTTCTGCCAAGAAAGCACTATCACCTTTGTCAAAGGATCAGAACCCTATGATCCAAGCACCATCAGATCCACGAAGTAGGCCCCTTCACCCGATGTGATTGCTCTCTCTATGCCAGCTACCATCAGTATTCAACTTAATTTTTCCCGGTGGAGGAGGTTTCCATGTTTCGCTGAGCACCGCTGATCTAATCGACCTGGCTGCATGCTAGTCACAAAATCATCATGATCACGAGCCAATCTGCGCCATGCTTCCTGAAAACTCCAAGCTGCATCCTCAAACACCGCGTTGTTTCGCCACTTTCAAATTCCCCATATATCAGCCACAAACAAAATCCCACGGCTACCACACGCATGAGCCACTGGGTGATGGTACCTGAAAGAAAACCAGGCAATCTAAGAGCACCCACCCGCAACCAAATTTCCTGGGCATGAGCACAATCTCTAAGTCAGTGGAGCTCGTCTTCCACCTGTGCCGAGCAGCGGGGGCACGCCGACGATGTTGCCAGGTGACACTTGAAGCGTTTATCATTCACTTGCAAAGAATTATGCATGGCAGTCCACACAAAGAATTTGACCTTCTTAGGAACCCTGAGTTTCCACAGCCATTTCCACGACTCTACATTCCCATCCACGTTTACAGCCTCACGGAGCCAAGCATAAGCATCATGAACTGTGTAACACCCTGTCGCACCATGCTTCCAAATCTAGTTGTCCGCTCTGCTTGGGGCAAGGACACGAGTAATCTTGGACAAATCACCTTGAACTTCAACAGGTAACAATGTGTACAACCTGTCGAGGGACCAGGCACCATCACAAAGGAGATCACAGAGAAGCAGGTTGGTATCCGTGATGTGAATGAAAGGTAATTTGGGGGCTAATGCTCCTGCTCCACACCAATCATTATACCAGACTGACGTCTCCCCATTCCCTAATTTGTATTCAAAACCATCTCTCAAAGTATCCCTCGCCCGCAGCAAACCCCTCCACACCGGTGAATCTCGACGCCGGCTCTCCACCTGGAGAATAGAAGAGCTCTGCAGATAGATGTGATGCATTACTTGGACCCATAGTTTCTGTAGCCTGTGAAGAAAAGACAAGACCCCCTTGTCTAACAACGTTGTATTAACCAAATAGAGGTCCCTAACTCCAAGCCCTTCGTCCTCATTACTCTTCGTCACGGTATTCCAATTGACTAGATGCCACCCGCGGCTTGCGTTGCCCTTGGACCACATGATGGTTCTCATACTACGCTCCATACGCTGGATGAGGGTTCAAAGGAAAACCCAAGTAGCGCGCCAAGTTTGACACAAACGGAATTTGAGCGATACTAGCAATCTCCTCTCGCACCGCTACACGCACCCCTTTTGAAGTACCCTTTTGATTTTTGGATGCTAACCTTGAGACCTGAACTGTCACAAAAGAGATTTAAAGCCTCCGCCACAATGTGAACCTGAGCCGAAGTCGCCTTACAGAAAAGAAGGACGTCGTCGACAAAGAACATGTGAGAAATCGGAGGCCGTCATTAGATAAGCGAATTGGCTTCCACCTCCCGCCGTCCACTAAATTTTGGATGTGCAAGGATATGCGCTCCATACAAAGGACAAACAGGTAAGGTGACAGTGGGTCACCTTGACGCAAACCTCTCCCAGGTTTGAAAGGTTGAAGTCGCTCGCCATTCCACAGTAAAGTGAGTTGGGAGGAGGAGACACACCACATAATTAGATTGATGATTCCCTGGGGGAAACCATAGAGAATCAAGGTCTCTCTGAGAAAATTCCAAGATACACTGTCATAGGCCTTCTCCAAATAAATTTTGAAGGCTAAGTTTTCGTTGGCCGCCGACGATGTAACACCCCGTTTTGAATTAAAATAATAATGGTATTTTATTTTAATTAAGATTATATCGTGTGGTGGTTTATTAGGCCATATAATAATACTTTAATGAAATAAAATATTTTCTGTGATGCTGGGTGTATTTTATGAAATGGAAGAGAGTTAGGGGGTGAAAGTTAGGATTAAAAATGGAGACAAGGACTAGGAGAGATTTTGGGGTTTTTAGTTTAGCCCTTGAGGGATTAGGTTTAGATGGTTAATTAAGGATGGGGGCAGCAGCTAAAGGAAAAAAAAAAAGAAAAGAAAGAAGAGAGGAAGCTGCTCGCATGAAAGAAGAAGAAGAAGGAAGAGGAAAGGAAGAGAACTAGGGTTCATCATCAATCAAGGTAAGGGTGTGAGCTTTATCCTATAATTGTAGTAAGATGATAGGTTGATGTAGAGCCATGCCTAGGAACCCTGACCTCGGAATTTTCGAAATTTGATTTGAGGTAGAAGTGTTTCTGTCAGTTTCTGTGCTGGATAGCGAACTTCGTGGCCCGATATCACTCAGTTCTAGCGTTCAAATGAAAATTTGGTAAACTAAGCAATTGTAGGGTTTTTAATAAGCTTTCCAGGCGTGTAAAGAACGTAATTTTTGGTTTAGTAATGAGTCCTGGAGATCGTTTTTAGTGACCGATGTACCTGCTACTTTTTCGGAAAACAGATTACCGTACTTGTTTCAGAAAAATATTACTGTATCTGTTATTTAATTTGGGTACTCTTTTGGATTTTGGATATATGGATTATGGTGATTTATTTGAATTGGTGAAGATGAATATTTTGAATTCAATAAGGTGAATTATTGGAATTGGTTGTTGATGAAGTGAGAATTGTTGTATTGCTGTTTTGCAAATGTGATTATTTGATAACAGGTTGAAGTGTTGTTTGAGCAAATATGATGAGATTTTCATTATGGAAAGTGATGAAGAAATATATTATATAATGCATGTATAGAGTTGAGATGTTTGCACAAATACACTTCATACAGTCAATAGACATGTCTGCTAGTTACTGCGGTGCTAGAGAGTGTCCCAGAACCCGGTGATAGAGGTATGTCTGCTAGTGACTGCGGGGCTAGAGAATGTCCCTAAACTGGGGTAGTTCTGGAAGTCTGATAGACTTTATTTGGTGGTTATCTGTTCTGTGTGGACGCGGTGATACCGCTAAAGTTAACAAATGGTACCACATGCATGTGCATTAGAGTCACACATTGAGTCTCACGTTTTTGAGTGGTCCTATGTGATGGAAGAGTTATAAGAACTGTGATAGTTGTTGTTGGTGAATATCTGTGAATGATGTTGTTAGTAAAAGTTTGGATAACATTTACTTTGTTAAAGATATTATATTGTGGTACAATGTTGCTATGTAGAACTATCTTTGGAAATAATGAGTAAGGAAAGTATAATTGTGAAGAGAAAGGTTTTATAATGTAAACTTCTATATTTTTCTTCAATTACCTGTTATTATGCTTAATTATATGATGAAGTTCTCACCCTTTTGTTGGAATGATGTTCTATGCGACATGGTACAGGTACAGGTGCTAGTGGAGCATCTCATGAGAAGTAGATAGAGAGCTATATACTATTAATTAGACAGTTATTTAGTAGTATGAGGGTCAATTGCTCTGTATGTAACATTGGGGGACGTGGTTAAATAAATTATTTTTATGAGTGTAGTTGACAACACTTTTTGGTTCTTTCTTTTGTAAACTTGAGTTACATGGAGTTGATGTTTTTGGATGGCCAGAGTGTCTATACTTCTTTTACTGAATTTTTATTGAAGTATGTATGGAAGATGATTTTTGATGAATCTATTTATTCCGCTGTGCAATGCATAAAAGATGAAATATGATTATTTTATGAAATGTTTTGATCTAAAGTTTGAGAACGTGACATATGTTATTGAGGAAATATGTGGTCTTGGAATGTTTTTGTAATGCTCTCTTTGAATATGTGTATAATCACTCTGATGTATGTTTAAAATAAACAAGGGGATTAGAGGGTGTTACAGACGACCGATCCATGAAATGGATAACTTCTTGGGCTAGAAAAGCATTGCCCATAGTCCCTCTACCAGGCAATAAACTGCTTTGCATGGAACCAACAATGTCATCCGGGAAGGGAAGCAAACAATTAACCAGCACTTTCGTGATCAACTTGAAAGTGATATTACAGAGGCATATTGGACGGAAATATTTAATTGTTGAGGGATGATCCACTTTGGGTATTAAGATAATCAAGATCTCCATGAGCTGCTCATCTACCTTGCCCTCCTCAAGGGCCCTCCATACTAGGCGCCATAAATCATGTCCTACTCGATCCTACTAAGTCTTGTAGAAGAACGGTTTCAATCCATCGGGTCCGGGTTCTTTGAACGATTTTATCGACATTAACGCAGCACGCACCTCTTCCTTTTCTACTGGTAAAGTTAGTAAAAAGTTTGCTGCCTCTGAAAGCCGTGCAACTGCAACAGGTGGAAGGGATGCTCGCGGCATGCAGGGATCTCTAGCGAACAGGGATTTGAAATAATCCTGGGCGATTTCTCCCATTTTTCTACCATCTGAACACCAAGAGCCATCATCCATTTTGAGTCTATGAACCATATTCCTCTTACGCCTGATCACAGCCTGGGTGTGGAAATAAGCAGTGTTTCGATCTCCCAACCTAATTCTGTCATCTCTTGCTTTTTGATACCATGTTAGTTCCTCATGTTTAAGGATGCTCCTGTACTCTCATCAAATATCTCTTTCAAACAGAACTAAATCTGAGGTGACCTTCTTGTCCAACTCACGTTGCACCCCTTTCAATCTAGCTTCCACCCGTCTCTTGCGCCTATAGATGTTGCCTAATACGTTCTTATTAAACGAGGTAGCATCCTTCCTCACCCTTGGAAGTTTGGATTGGATATCCTCCTCTGATTGTCTCCATGCGTTGGTGATCAGAGTCTCAAAGTCGGGGTGATCCACCTAGGCGAATAATATTAATATTAAGTGAAGCATTATTAAAATTAATCTAGATTTTTTTCTTAATTGAGATTATAGAATAAATGAAAATATTCTACATGATTAATTAGAATTCAATTACTCCATATAGAAAAAGAAAAAAGATATCCACACTCTTCAGGATGACATTGTACTTTCTTGGGAATGAATAAGATTATCTAGTTTACCCCTAAGTGATTAATTTATTTTAAAAAAATTGTCCGCATTATTAAATTGAACTAGGTAAAGAGGCCTCAAATCAGAGAGTACAAAAGAGATAGCCAAAGGAGGAAACTCCTCAATCCACACTAAACCGACGAAAGATGAGACATTCATGGCCAGAAAATCTGCCACCATATTATCAGAGCGTCTAACGAAAGATAAAGATATCAAATCAAAAGAATTACATAAAAGAGGACAACCCTAAATAATAGAATATTAATACGAGCCACAATCAAAAGGTTTCCTCCACCTTTGAAAAAGTTTAAGGCAGTCTGTCTCAACACACCGATCGAAAAGTCAAGTTGAGATGCTAAAATGATCGCCCAACGAAAAGTCAAAGCTTCTACCACCATCGCCGATGGTGCCATAACAGGAAACGTGGCTGCAAAGCAAGTACCATCTTCTCAACGTCGCAAGCAACAAGGCCCGAGCTAGCCCGAGCTAGATCTGAAAGAAACATCAAATTTGAGCTTCACAACAGCCTCCGATGGACGCTGCCAAGAAGCTCGCAGCTCAACTCTAGGCTCTAGGCTCAGTCACCTCTACTACTCTATTAATTGCATCTCCACACATGTGTCGTTGTCTGCTGCAGAGCTTCACAAGAGAAACGTCTCCCCTAAAAAACTAGACGATTTTGGGCCAACATAAGAACCAGGAGAATAAAGTTATTTAATCCATTGAAATAAGTAGAGAGCTCATATATATTTTGAAAATTGTATGTAACAAGGAGATATTTTTTTTTTTTGCATTGCTTCGATGCCCATTCGAAATAGGAGGTATAGTACTATTTAGTTAACTTTTTAGAATATAAAAGTACTAGGTTTTTTTTGAAACTGTAAAAGTACTAGGTTACAAATTATAAAAGTTTTTTATGGAAGAGAACATGACAAATCAAAGCAAATGAGTATAGAACCTCTCTTTCAAAAAAAAAAGTATAGAACCTCTCTATTTTTGAACGGGTACGAAAAAAATGACTTTTTTTAATCTCGTTGTATCACTTTACCTTCTTTTTTTTTAAAATAAAAAGGTTGTATCGCTTTACTATAATAAATGTATTAGATATTATTTTATACATTACAAATAAAAATTGTCTTCTGAAAAATTCGATAACCTATTTGTATAATTTATTTTTAAAAACTGTTTTAAAACACTTCTTAATTTTTGTTAAAAATATTTTCTGTTTGTGTTTTTAAGTTTAAAATTATAGTTACTTTCAAAAAAAAAAGTTTAACATTATAGTTTTTAAAAGTTAGAAAACACTTTATTCAAACAGTTATTTTTCTTTTAAAAAATAATTTTTAGATACAGAAAACTAAAACAATATAAATTAAAGAATCTATCATCTAAACTAAATATTTTTTTCTTCGGAAAACCGTCTAAACTAATTATTATGTACACATTTTCTTTGAAGTGATCAGATTTTCTGAAAAATACATCAAAATGATAAATTGCATCATTATCCCCTTCTCAAATCATATATCTTTCAACTCTTATCACTTGAACAAGACAATAATATAGTATAATATTCACACCTTCCATACAATTTTCAAAACTTCTTTTACTCTACATAAAATGGATAATATGATAATTTCTCCATATCATAGAAAAGTGATACACAACGATAAAAGAAACCCGGTCAGCGTGAGAGTTTTATAATTGGATGTTGTTAGAGGTTGCAACCTGGTTTGGTCAATTAGAGCCCCGCGCATGTTTCTAAAGGGATAAAGCCTTCTCTTACCTTCTTTTTATTCTTTCTCTTTTTCTAAAGTACTACTCGTATAAATTAAAAATAAATATAAACAATTGGTTACGGTAATCAATGAGTTTTGGTTGTACTGAGTAAGCTGTTTGAAGCCTTCTCTTACCTTCTTTTTATTCTTTCTCTTTTTCTAAAGTACTACTCGTATAAATTAAAAATAAATATAAACAATTGGTTACGGTAATCAATGAGTTTTGGTTGTACTGAGTAAGATGTTTGAACTCTTAGGGCCGTTTGGTGGTTATGATAGGATATGATAAAATATGATATGTGAACAGGATAACAAAAGGATAGGATAAGAGCATGATAGACTCTTATTCTATCTTGTGTTTGAAGTGCACATGATAAAGACATGATATGATAAGGAAAAATGTATCAAAGTTATATTTAAATAAAAAATACATTTAAAAATTAATCATTCTATTAAGTTTAATTTTTTTATACATTTTCATGAATGAGTCTATATTTTAAAATAACTAAAATTAATTTAAATTTTATTAATTAGCCTATTTTATTGATTTGAAAATAGCCTATATTTAAATAAAATTATGCAATTAACCAATTGGTTTTCACTTAGTTGTGACACGTGATAATTAACAATAAAAGTTAACTAAATTAAGAATATTATTATTTCAAAAGTACTTTATATTTAAATTATAAACTATTATATAAGTAGATAAATAATTTAAATAATAGGAGATGAAAATAGAAAATTAGTCTATTACTATTAAAAAATCAATGTTTGTAACCAAATGGTTTTCACTTAATTGTGACACGTGATAAATAAGAAAAATTAACTAAATTAAAAATATTATTATTTTAAAAGTAATTTATATTTAAATTATTATATAAGTAGATAAATAATTTTTAAATAATAGGAGATGAAAATATTAAATTAGTCTATTACTATTAATAAATCAATATTTGTAAGTGAGTAGTCTATTTTACTATTTATGAATAATAATTTTATTTATTTTTTATTTTATTTACATTAATATTTTTATATTTATTTATTAATATTATTATAAATTATAAATTATATAATATTATAATAAATTAATTTGGAGTTATGATACTGAAAGAAAATATATAATTGATATCATATTTCTATCATAGCTCTCTCCTCAGGATAACATTTACATATGATGAGCATGATAAGATATGACACATGATAGTGTTATCTTATCCTACTGGCACAACAAACAACAGATAACAACAGGATATGATTATTATCCTGTCACATCCTATTCTGTCATTACCACCAAACAGACCCTTAATGTTACATAAGAGTGTCACATTTGGAAGACTTTTGACTTTGACCATGAGTCGAATAAAATTGTCTAAAGTACTTGTGATTAAAAAACAATTGGGCATAGTAAGTGATGAGACGCAAAAGTGAGACTACTACATCAAATGCGGCTAAATTATGGGGCCCTAGTTGCACTGCGCCTTCCAACACAAGGGTTAAGGGTATATACTATACACTATATATACCGAACCAATTTTATCTTTGCTGTTCCATTCCCTGTTCTCTCATTGGAGGAAGATGGTCTCACTTAGAAAAATAAGATAAAATACAATGTAAAAATAAATATAAAACAAATTAATAAATTTCCCTTTCAGAATGCACACGAATCATGAATCTGCCAGCTAATTAGTCCAAGAAAAAGAATACACAAACTTGGGTTTTTCCACTTTTTTGACTTGCTGACTCATGATTAAGAGTGTGTTTTTCAATATTTGAAGAAAGAGACAAAATGAACGGAAACTGTATACTCAACTCATATCTAAAACATATAAAGTACTCATCTTATCAAGTTTGTCACGTTTTATCTACAGTTGGTTACAGGCGAAGATGCCAATGTGACTGTGAAGCCATACAAGGAAACAAGCCCCTTGCTTTGCTTAGTAGAAACCGCCACCACCACTATGCCACTTTCTGTTCTTCTGGCTGTTTCTTTCTGTTTTTCAGGTCTATCTATTTAACAGTACAAGATTAATGCATTCCATGCCATTCATTCACTCACTCACGCATTTGAAGCATCTTCTCACTATGCAGTTCACGTTTTAAGCTACTAGGAATTATTCACACTTTCTGCTAAAAGCAAATCTTGGTATTCACGTGCCTCACTCAACCCTCATATTTAGCAGAATCTCCTCAATAATTCATAATTATAATTATTCTATTCTTACTGTTTCATTGAGAAATGCAGTTACCTTTTGTAAAGGGTAAAAAGCCTATTTGGTTTGGTTTAATACATTTGCCTTAATTGATATAATAGTACAAGGTATGCTTTAAATAGTTTTTCAAATTTGAAATGCAAATAGTGTAAAATATAAGGGTCAAATTAAAAATGTATTGTTGTATGTTGATAAGATAGTATAAATACATGTTCTTTAGTGTTGTTGTACTCATTTTCAAATTGGCTGCAGCATTCAGTGACTCTTTGAAATGGGAGGGTCTTGGGTAGTTGGGTTTTTGGTTGTGGTTGGATTTGCCTGCTTGGTGGGCCCTGTTTGGGTAGATGGGTACCCTGCTGAGGATCTGGTGGTGAAATTGCCTGGTCAACCCAAGGTTGGGTTCAGGCAATATGCTGGATATGTTGATATTGATGTCAAGCATGGAAAGAGCTTGTTCTACTATTTTGTGGAGGCTGAACATGACCATGGCAACAAGCCCCTCACCCTTTGGCTCAATGGAGGTTGGTTATATTATACCCTTATTATTCTCATGTTGTTTAATTGCTATTGCTTATGCTACTGTAATTTCTTCATTATTCTTGTTATGAGATTTTGAGTTTTCATGGAATCAATTTTCATCCTTGTTTCATTCCTAATGCCTAGTCAATGTCTCTAGCTTGTTTCTTCCCCCCACCCTCACCCTTTGGCTCAATGGAGGTTGGTTATATTATACCCTTATTATTCTCATGTTGTTTAATTGCTATTGCTTATGCTACTGTAATTTCTTCATTATTCTTGTTATGAGATTTTGAGTTTTCATGGAATCAATTTTCATCCTTGTTTCATTCCTAATGCCTAGTCAATGTCTCTAGCTTGTTTCTTCCCCCCATTTTCCTTTTAGGCTATTTTGTCTTGTCTTTTCATCCTCATACTTGTTCTTATGATGATTTTTATCCTTTTCTGAAAAGCATAGTTGGGTGCCATTTATCTATCTGTCTTGTCCCTATCAACTCAAGTTGTTTTGTCTTACTGGTGGAAAATCCTGTTTCCTTGCCCCTCACAATGACAGATCATGTGATCAAAAAATTTGAAATTTCATGACTTTGGCTTTTCAGTAGTGTATCCACAGTTCATAGATACATAATTTTTTTAAATGAAAACTACAATAGGCTAGCATGTTTGTATCAGTTTCTCTTCACTCAAAATCAATTACGAAACTCAGAGGTTACTCACAGAAGCATCAAAATTGATATTGTTTTCTGAATAAATGGTAAAAGGATTTTCAAACTTCAAATCAAATTATAGAGGTTTTCACATGTTGCAATTACTTTACCTTAAGCTGTTAACTTTCATATATACAAGTATACAACTTCAATTCATCAAGTGCCCGTCTTTCTCAGGTCCGGGGTGTTCTTCAATTGGAGGAGGTGCCTTTACTGAACTAGGTCCCTTTTTTCCTAGTGGTGATGGACGTGGTCTCAGGAGAAATTCAAAGGCTTGGAATAAAGGTATTTTATGTGACACCAGTTTTTCTTTTAATGTTGGTGAATAATTTGGGTGTACATTAGTTCCTGAATCCTGATGCTGATGATTTTGTGTCTTTTTCATAGCATCTAACCTCCTCTTTGTGGAGTCTCCTGCTGGTGTTGGTTGGTCATACTCAAATACAACTTCTGATTATAACACTGGAGATGCCTCCTCAGGTAAAGAGGGTGGCCTTTGTATATTCACTTCTATTGTCATAATCTCGCATGTTTGGTTTCATAATTTACATATAAATCAATACGTTGTTTGGAATCTCGTTCAAAAACCACGGTGGATGGAAACAATTTTCCATAGTTTTTTCTTTTGTTCATCATGATTTTGACTTCATTATCATTTTCGAACGAGTTTCCAAACCTGCAATCAAAAGCTAAAACTAGTAGCATTTCACCGTGGAACCAAACTTGCTATAAACTTTTCTTCTTGGCTAATACACCATACTTTGTGATTATCTATGCAAAATTTCAAATTTTACTAAGGGATGTGAACATAATTTTTGTTTTTTTTTTGTTTTTGACAGCCAATGATCTGCTTTTGTTCATGCTGAAATGGTACGAGAAGTTTCCTTCCTACAGATCAAGGAAGCTGTTCCTTACTGGAGAAAGCTATGCAGGTGCAACAAAAAATAATCGAATCCCAATTCAAATTAACTTATTCTATTGTTTTGAAGTTCAGAAAAGTTGGTCTCGAGTTTCAAAATATTCTGTTTATATTCAGCTGACGTGATTCTGAAATGAGATTCAACTTTTTATTCTATATTATTTATCCACATGCTGATGATAACTATGCCATCATCATGACTACTATGAAGTTATTGTCCATTTTATATAATTTAATCAAGAAATTGTGTTTTTGTCCTTCTTTTTTCCCCCTCTTGTTTCCCATTTTGCGTTTATTCTGTTTTCTGTTGCTCTGTGATATAATTTTGTTTCTTACATTTTTAATGTCATGCAGGACATTACATACCACAGTTAGCTAATGCTGTTCTGGATTACAATGCTCATTCAACTAGCTTCAAATTCAACATTAAAGGACTTGCTGTAAGATACTAAGATCCCATTCATGTGATATCTTTTGGCTTAATTTACTCATAAGTTTTATATTTGTGTTACTTTTGGTCTTTTGGACTAGTCTTTGTTATGCTGAAAGATGCTCTTAAGAGATGAGATTTATCATTTTCTCTTGTTCTTTTTTTTTTGTTAGATTGGAAACCCACTTCTGAAACTGGAACGTGATGCAGAAGCAACATATGAATATTTCTGGTCTCATGGAATGATTTCTGATGAAATTGGCATGGCGATTATGAATGATTGTGATTTTGATGATTACACCTTCACCTCTACTCACAATGAGTCTAAAGCATGCAACGATGCCATGAACAAAGCTAATGAGATTGTTGGCGATTACATAAACAACTATGATGTGATTCTGGATGTGTGCTATCCATCCATAGTTCAACAGGAACTGAGGCTGAAAAAAATTGTACTTAGCCCCTTTCATTTCTTCTGTTCTGGTAATTATTTTTATGAATTTATAAACAAATAATTAATTTGATTACGTTTAATGCAGGCTACTAAAATAAGCATAGGTGTTGATGTCTGTATGAGTTTTGAAAGAAGCCTGTACTTCAACCTCCCTGAAGTTCAGAAGGCTCTGCATGCAAACCGTACCAATCTTCCATATAAGTGGTCCATGTGCAGTCCGTAAGTCGCTAATTATATATCAAACATTTGTAATCTTCAGCAATAATGCCTACATTCACGCATTCACGATATATATGGATCGAACTATTAAAATTTGTCGACTTATTTGCTACTTTCACTGCTGAAATGACTGATCTAAGCACATCTTCATTGCAGGGTTTTGAATTATAGCGAAACTGATCCTAAAATCAATATCCTTCCAATTCTCAAACGGATCGTTAAAAACCATATTCCAGTATGGGTTTTCAGGTAATGATTTCAACAAGCCAGTCATCATTTCCTATATACAGTTTACCTTTTTTTCTTGATCGTACTCTAATTATTTACCTTAAATTATCACAGTGGAGACCAAGATTCTGTTGTGCCATTACTCGGTTCTCGAACACTCATTCGTGAACTAGCTCATGAACTGCAGTACAAGGTTACAGTCCCATATGGAGCTTGGTTCCACAAAGGCCAGGTACTTAACAATTTCCATTGAAAAATACTTCATTTTTCTGTATTATGGTTTTGTAATTTTATTTATAGTATGTTTAGAATTCCTTGACCGTGTATCCAAACATGCGCTAAAATTGATTCTAAAACTAAAATCCATTACGGAAAGATGTTCCGTTACTAGCTTCTTGATATCAGAATTGATTTGGAGAACAAATAAGCATTTAGTATGGTTTCCTATGCTAATCAAGTCATAAATTGATAGTATAGTATGGTTTTGTAATTTCATTTATAATATGTTTAGAAGTTGTTATACAATTGATTCTAAAGCTAAAATGTGTTATAGAAAAAAAGCCTATATAAGTAGCTTCTGGTTACCAGAATTAATTTTGAGAAAAAAATAAATTGATACAAAGATGTTAATCAAGTTATAAATTAATGATAATTTGGTGACACATATATATATATGCAGGTTGGAGGTTGGGTAACAGAATATGGAAATTTGTTGACTTTCGCCACAGTAAGGGGAGCTGCTCACATGGTACCTTATGCACAGCCATCAAGAGCACTTGGTCTATTCAGTGCCTTTGTGCGTGGTAGCAGATTGCCAAACACAACACGCCCTTCAATTGATGAATAATTAACAAGTTGGATCTGCCAAACACAAACAAAACACACCCTTCAATTGATTCCTAGAGCTCAAGACTTTAGCCCAAAAGATGAAGCAGTGAAAAAGAAATTGAAATTTAGAAGTGTCTATTTATTTGAAAGGCCATTGGCTATTTGTATGGAAAACATAAAGGAAAGTGGTGGAATAAAAGTCCATTCTTTCGTACTTCTTATTCTATTCATTCACTGCTTTGCATCTTCGTTCTTTATTTGAAAGCACATACTTCTACATGTTTCAGCTAAAAGTTAGAACTTAGTGGTGCTAAATAGTAAAATATTAAATGCTGGCTTGTCCGACATTGCTTGAAATCGCGAGAGCAATTTAAAATACCAAAAAAAATTGTCCTCGGAGTGCTCCTCACCCGCTAAGTTGTCACTATCCTCATCCTCCTCAATGTCCTGCTGGTCAGTGGCAAAGGAAGGGGGACATGGTGGTGCCATGACACCGTACCCCAAGCTTTTCAATTTTTTTTTCTTCATGTCATACATATATATGTGAGTTGTTGAAATTATTGTAGGCATACAAAGTTCTTTGTTCTTGACACTCCTAGTTTCAAATTTCTGTCTCCGTCACTGCTGCTCGTAACTGAATATCAGTAAGAAGAGTGGATAGAGTAGCAGCGAAAGCATCAACGTGCTGCATCTAATGTTAGGTAGTCAACTCTTGTGTGAACCTTTGGAAGGCAGAATTCATAAAGGTCTCCTTCTCTTCAAAGCTTGAGTTTCTTTGATATAACACTCACTTCTCTTCCCTCAGCCCATCCAACCGTTGTTGTATTATTGGATGAACCTGTTGGAGCCCTAAATCAGAAGCGATGGGTTAGGCTCATGATTCTTAGCTCCCTCAACCTTTTTTCGCGTGTCCACTAAATTTATGCTAACGCCTCATTGGAAGCATATGAGGACTGCTGAGATATAGAGCTTGTTTGTATAGTATACTTGATAGGAGACAGGGGTTGAGGACTTGAGGAAAACATGAGTTTATGGGTCTTGGAAATAGGGATCACAAAAGCCCAATGGGTTCATGATCTCAAGTCTCTACTCAAACTGAGACTAGTGAAATAAAAAATAAGTAGATGCATGTGATACTCCCTCCGTTCCTATATATAAGTTACAAATAACTAATTTTCTTAGATTAAGAAAAGTAGTTATTAGTAATAAATTTGTAAAAAAATGATTTACTTTCCTAGATTACCCTTATTTACTTTCCTATGATTTTCTCTCTCCAAGTTAATACTTCTAAAGTTTATCATCTCTTTCATATTAAATATGGGGTGAACTTTGAAAAAATTATTTAATGCTTCCTACATATTAGAAAGTGACTTATATTTTGTAACAAATTTTTTTCAAAAAAATGTGACTTATAATAGGGAACGGAGGGAGTATTGTCCTTCTTTCAAGTAGTGTACGTGTAGCTCGAACGACCTACTTCACATACACCATCTTGCCCAATTTTTTCCTAGAACAATGAAGATAAGGATTTACGATACAAATAAGTGAATGTACACAAAAAACTTGGCTTAGATATAAGTGATATATTTGAAACACTTAAAATATGGCGTGCATACTGAGTAATTGAAATGGAGCCACTTGTGTGGAATGATCTTTCTTTCTTTGAGACTCAATTCTTATTGATCTAACTAGAGCTCTTCTTGAATGCTTCTGAGGACAAATAAACAACAAGGAAGTTCTAGGTCGAGTAATAACCCCAATTGGGTTTGAAAAGCCGATGCGCTTAGACATGGCAACAGGGGCGTATCTAGGCAGGGGTCATCGCCCCCCCAAGAATTTTGAAATGGTCATCGACTATAGGTATTTTTCCAAGCCTGAAAAAAAGAATTTGACGTTCCAATTGAGACATTATCATTCACATGTTTCCCAATATCCTAATTTAGAAAAAATTTCTAGTTTATCCGAGTTTTACCAGAAGTTAGTTGAAGCAGGAAAAGCAACAATGTTTCCATTTGTTAATAGATTGATACGTCTTGTTTTGACACTCCCTTTTTCAACAGTATCTACAAAGCGATCTTTTTCTGTAATGAAAGTTGTTAAAACTCGGCTTCGCAACAAAATTGAAGATGGTATTCTCAGAAATTTATTAGTTGTTTATATCGGGATACCATAATAAAAAAATTTAGTACTATGAAAGAACGAAGAGTTGTATTTAAATATTTTTTTACTATTTAAAGTTTATATAACTTTCAATGGATTTTTTTTAGTCTTATATTTCGCCCCCTTCCAACAAGAAAATCCTGGATACGCCCCTGCATTGCAACAAGGTGGGAGTGAGTTTCGCTCTCCCAACCCCCACTGTATTAGGTGTCACCCGCGCGGGGCGGGGGCGGGGGCGGGAGAGTCTTCCCGCTCCCCGTCCCCATCCCCATTCCCCATGACGGGGTGAATTTTCACCCCATTCCCGTTCCCTATCTTCCCTCGGGGATTCCGAGTATGTCATTAAAATTTTAAAATAAATATATAAAATACATAAGTTAATTTAATAAATTTTAAAAATACAAGTGATAATGCAATTGCATCAAATTCCATACAAATATGTAACAAAGTTAAAATAATATTAAATGAAATTCATCACACAATATGTGAAGTTTTACTAAATAAACAATTTAAAAGGTAAAGTACTAAATTCAATTCATTTAAAATGGGAAGTATAAAACTCAAAATATTCTCTCAAGCATTTAACTCATCCAAAATGTGAAGTCTTCATCGTAGGTAATTCAATATTGGAAGTACGTTATTGTATTTTTTACTTATATATACAGGGCCGTGACCCCACAGAGCAGGGAGAGTGATCCCCATCCTCGCCCCCAAATTCTTATCGGAGGCATTTTCATCCCTGTCCTCATCCTCACAGGGAAAAATTCCCCAAGATCGGGGCCCCAAACGAAGCAGTCCCCACAGGAATCTCCATTTTTGGATGGAAATTGTCATCCCTATGTGAGTTCTAATACTACACTTTCGTGTGCAACCATAGTAATTAATCTATTACTTCACTCGCTATACATTCGTTGTTACTTTTGACACAGAAGGGCAGTAACATTTCTATAGTTGGGCATTGAGGAAAAACATCGACGCATAACCAATATAGCAAATCCGTGTAGAACCACTGTATTAGGTGTGTTCTAATATTATTGCTCTATGTCCAAGCGCAATATTAGATCTATTACTTCACCTAGCTAGCTATACAACGGTTCAATCGTTGTTACTGCTAAGACGGAACTGTTGTAACTAGTGTTCTGTGTAGTAGTGTAATGAGGAAAACACAAACGCTACAATCAATTTAGCCTCTCGACATTGATGTAAACATTAAAATGCTCGAAGATAGTTCATTTGGATCGGTGAGGACGACTAATGCTACTCTAGCATCACGGAAACTAACACTACACACTTGAAAAGATAACTGACACTATGTATTGACCTTTCATTATCATCAGTACTTACGAACATTAGCGTCGACCATGACCGATACTATTATTGGTTGACAATGCAAATTTGATGATGCGTTACAATCATTTGTTCTGTGCTTGAAGGTCGCTAGGTTAGTGAGTAGTGCTAGTCTTACCTCTAATTTAGAGTTTCTATATGATTTTGCATAGGGGACACGGGTGCCCCTTTTTAAAATTTGCTCGCTGGACAGAATCCTGTACACTTTATATTCAAGCAAAAATACACAATTTAATTAAACTTCTCAACTGTTCAATTAAAATATTTTTTAATTCAAATTTAATTATCATATAGCAAATTGATGAATTTTAATCAGATAATCGTGTAAAACAATTTTACACTTACCGGTGCATAGTAATTAAACTCTATTTGCAATAATTATCAATACGATAGGTTTTTTTTTGAATTGGAGTACTCCCTCCGTTCCTATTTAATTGTCCACTTTGAGAAAAAAATAGTTTTTATTCTACTGTTGACATACAATTTCTAGATAAAATTAAACAATTTTTTTTCAATAACTCCTGCAATAAGTTGCGACATACCCACTTCCCATAAAAAGTAAAGAGAAAAAGAATGATGC
Source organism: Lotus japonicus (assembly GCF_012489685.1). Taxonomy (NCBI): domain Eukaryota; kingdom Viridiplantae; phylum Streptophyta; class Magnoliopsida; order Fabales; family Fabaceae; genus Lotus; species Lotus japonicus. Next base: position 67,009,792 of record NC_080041.1, on the reverse strand, counting down.
ACTGTATAAAGTTTTTTTACACCGTCAACCAATCAGATTGTAAGGATGTGTTATGTCAATTAACGAAATTAAATAAAATACCAAATTTTTTCACATTCTTGAAATCTGATTGGTTGAGAGTGTACAGTGCATAGATATTAACCTCAAAAATAAATATCAAATAGAGGAGAGAATGTTTGAGAATAAATGATGACAAGAGATATTGTAACCAAAAATATGATGCGAGATATTAATGAATAAAATTTAAAAGAATAAAATAAAAAGACATATTTTATTTTTCTAAAAATTAACAGAACTAATTATATTATTTAATTTGTGTGTTTTTTCTCTTCTGATAGGAACGAAGAAGTATCTTCAAATTAAACTTTGGGGTCATGATTTTGGCATAATGAATTTGGAAGGATGCCAATGCTAGCTGTCCCTGGTTTCCCGGTATATCCAAAATTATACTTAGAAGCGATGTTTCTGCGTGCAAGCATACTATCATGGTGTGATATCACTTTCCCATTAACTCTGATCTTGACCCACGGAACATGAGGTGGGGTTTCTCTCATGAAGAAATAATGTATGTTAAAGCTGAAAATAGGTATATGTAACTATATTTTATGAGAAAAAGTTTGATGCACCGACGGTGTAAAGTTTTTTTACACCGTCAACCAATCAGATTTCAAGAATGTGAGAAAATCTCTCTTTTTATTTGATTTCATTAATTTCATTAATTAACATGGCACATCCTTGAAATTTGATTGGTTGACGGTGTAAAAAAACTTTACACCGTCGGTGCATCAAAATTAAACTCATATTTTATTATGTTTACACGAAAAATGAATCTTAAGAACAATCTAAAACTCAGATCAGATTTCGGGGTGCTATTTTTATTTGGTGGCTTATTAATTATAATTATGCATTGAGATTAAACGTATGGTTTAACATATAGTGTCGGGGTCAAAACGGGTTAGAAAAACTATTGAGTTATTCGGTGATAACTCGCTAAGTTTAAACTCCAATGAATTTAAAACTTCAGTTTATTAAAATGTTCTGACTTGAAATGCTTAAAACTTCCAAATTATCTGATGATAACATGTGGGAATCAAGATTCCGGTGAACCTAGATTCCAATTTTGCAAATGTGTCTCATAAATAAGAATAAGTTATCTAGTGATTATTTAGGCGATCAAAGTTTCGGTGAATCAGGACTCACGTTTTGAAATAGAGTTATAAAACCGAATTAGAAAATAAATACGTAAAGAACTTGAATTAAAAGTGCATCAAAAGTAAAAGTACATAAGCATTAAAAGAAAGCATAAAACAAATAAACAAAAAGGAAATCTAATTACATAACTAAAAGAAAATGAAAAAGATGGATGAAAATCCTATGCATTAACTCTGTGTAACTTCTTGTTTGTGTGATTAACATTGAGCATTTTAGAGTGTAGTTTGTAGTGTCTAACCCCTTTTGTAGATTATAGTGGTCTTATTTATAGTCCTATAGTTCAAACTAGCAAGCTAATTATATGGACAAAGTGTTTACGGTAGTTTTTGATAAACAAATATCCTCTTAGTTCGACTAAAGGAAGTTTAGATTCGGGGTCCTTTTGGGAAAACGTCTTGCCAAAGTGTTGTGTGTGAGTTGATATTTTCGACAACGATGAACAATTCGAAAGAAACTGGATTTCATTAAACACGGATCAATTACATGAAGATCAAAGTGTAACAAAGTGAAAAGAAAACTGCAGGGAACGTAAATTTCGACAAGAAATTAAACAACAGGGCTAGTGAATCCCAGGAAATTAACAAATAACACGACAAGCCTAAACGCAGTAAAGATAAACAACTGGTTCTGCAACGCACTCCTCCATCATCACGTCTTGCTCCTTGAGTCTCATTGATGCGGACATTAGAGCTTTTTAGTGAGTTTTTCAGAGTTGAGTTGGGAACCCCTTTTTTGACTTGAATTCTCCTATTTATAGAGCATGTCCTTGGCGGCTTTCTTCTTCTCCTTGGATGGGTTAGTGGGTCTAATCCCCTCTTCCCACGATCTGAAGTTGGTTTTGGAAGTTCCTTGTGCAGTGGTGGAGATCGTGTGCCTCAACTGCTTCAACCGTTTCTTGGCCACGTATTCATCCAACGTGGTGAGAATCCGACTTGGTCAATGCTGCACATGTTAAATGTGCCCATGTTTGTAGCAATAGTTCCCGTTGTTGAATTCGACTGCCTTTTTACCTTGGTGCAATTTTCCTTTCCTATCTTTAGTCCAAATTCGACTGCCTTGTGTGCTTTGGGCCGAATGTCCTTGGGCCAAAATATTGGGCCAACAGATGCCCCCCAAAAATGTTGATTCTCGACTACTAGGTCTTGGAGGGATCAAGCATTTTTTATCGCGAATTTCGAACGGAACTAATGGTCATTTGCGACTTTTTCCTTTCTGACTTCAAGTCCCATCAGAGATCCTATCGTTTGACTTTTGCCCCAATCAGAAGCTTTAGCGTCTGACTTCGTCTGTCATCTGCCGTCTCTATTTTAGGGTAATCATGACCCCTTTTTAGCCTTTATGTTAGGGTTTGCGGTTAAATAATAAAATAACCGTTGGATTTCAAAAAAATTTATGCACCATCCTGTAATGCAGCTTCACGTCCGACTCTTCATTTGCCTATAAATACGCCATTGTTGGCCCTTTGCAAGCTTTAGCACTTTTCAAACACTTAAGCTTTGCCTGATTTTACTTGTGATCGTCTTCAATCATCCGGTTTCTGCTTCCCTGGTGCATTTTCTGAATATCTCCATGGCTTCCAGTTCTGACAACGTCATTCCCCTGGCCGCTGCGTGTGAGATGAACGAGGCCAAACGCACTCCCATTCCAGACCCGCCGTATGAAGTAGAGAAAAGGGCTATCTGGAAATCTCAGGTATTCATCCCTATTTCTGTTAATGGCAATCTACGTGCCATTTTAGGTCCCTTGAAGAAGGCGAAGAAGGGCAGGCCTAATAGTCTTCCTGAGGGTTACGAGCAGTTTCACCCCAGTGTTCGTGGGGATGAGCTTGTTCTTGCATTTCGACCCTCTTACCGCTTGCCCTTCCTGAAAGATCCCAAGAGGACTTTTAGGTCTGCACCGCCTAATCCAACTGCTGGTGAGGGAGCCTATTTGAAATGGCTTGACAGGGTGGATGCAGTAAGTCTGGGCATTGGAAAGTCACTGGGATTTTCGACCTCATTCAGTTGTCGAGGTCGCCGCTTTCTTACAATCCTGCTATGCTTTTAAGTTCTCTTTTCTTTTGGGAGCGGTCTACCAATAGCTTCCATGTCCCCTTTGGAATGCTTTCTCCCACTCTCCTTGATGTTGCTGCCATTACTGGCCTTTGGGTGGTGGGTGATGATTACCATTCCTCTGCTGCCCCACCAATCTCATCGCCATTCCGACAGACAACGTAGCTTTCAGTAAATTTATTAAAGATCACTATGTCGAGAATGGTGAAGTCTCCGACGCTGAGCATGTCGCGTTTCTTCTGTACTGGCTTTCTGCCTATGTGTTCTGAACCAAATCCTTGAGGATTCCGGCTAAACTTCTTCCTTTGGCCAATTTGTTACATGAGGGTCGAATTATCGCTATGGCCAGGCTTGTGCTTGGAAATCTTTATCAGATGATCAATGAAGCGATAGCCGACATTCGAGATCCTAAGGTTGCGTCCTTGAATGCAGCCGGTCCTTTCTGGCTGCTTCAGCTTTGGATGAATGCGGTTTTCGAATCATTCCTTCCGGCCAAGAACCCTCCCCCCGTGGTGTCTAACACAAGGGTTGACGCTTTCAGGCTTGATGCCCTAACTCCCCCTTATGACGCTTCCACTTTTGAAGCTGACTTTAAGAAGTATTTCACCATGTTCTTCGAGCTTAAACGTTTTCGCTCGGGCTTTGCGCCGTATCACAAACCTTCTTATGGCCCTCGGTGGCTGAGGAATTCTTATCCCAACCTTCCTGGCTCAGAGAACCTCTCTCAGCATCAAATCGAGCTTTGGCAAACTATATTATCCCCTAGGGTGTTGACTATCAACTTTGCCAGTAATGACTTCACTCTGTGTGGCTACAATCCTCAGCTTGTGTCTCGACAATTTGGGCTGAGCCAAGATTTGCCCAATACTTTGTTCGACAAATCCCTTGTCCTCTATCCTGGTACCATCACCAAACGTAGTGCCTTCGACACTACTATTAGCTACTACAACGACGAGGAGCTGCTTGGCCTTAGTCCTTTCAATTTTGCTCCCTCTTTTTACGTCACCCAGTCGTTTAAGGCTTGGTGGTCTGCTTATTGGCATGACATTTCGACACCGATTAAAGATTGCTTCCAGCGCATAACAAGTATTTTTCTTTTGCAGAAGCGGGCCCCAAAGAAGACCAAAGGTATGCATACATCTGAGATCAACGCTTTCCAACAATTCTTCGGTGTAGTATACTTTCCGGGTCCTTGTCTTCAGGAAACTGTTGCCAAAGCAGCTCAAGTTCTAAGGCAAATGTGGGAAGCTAAAGCCAAGAAAACTCGATTGAGCATTCCCTCTGATGAGGATGGTCTTTCTTTCATTATTCGAAAAACAGGCTTTAGGTTCCCACCACTGCCTACTTGTAAGTATGCTTTGGCCTTTCCAGTGGTGCTTCCTAAATGGGTTGACCACGTAAGTATCAAAAAATTTTACCATAGCGCATTGCCCCCTCGGAAGCGGGTGACCTGGACCAAGCGTTACTTATGGAATTTCCCTCTCCATGTGCCGGTCGAAATCTTCAACCACATATCGATAAGAACGCTTATTGGTCAAGGTAATCATTTCGACCTGGCATTTTTGCGATACTTATGGCTTAATTTTCCTTTGTTTTTCTTTTGTAGCTGAGCCATTTCCGCGACCGACCCCTCAAGCTTCTCCCCGGGTGACTTCTGCTACTATCGAAGTTGAGGATGATGATGATGATGTTACTCTGGCTGATAAGCTCAAGATGCCTAAGGTAATACTGAAACTGTGAAGCTTTGATCTTTATTCGATATATACATTTGTGATCTTTTGCCTTTTGTTTCAGAGTCGAAAACGAGGGGCCACACCTACCACTTTTGCAAGCCAGAAAAGGGCAAAAGGTGCTGGTGAACTTACTGTGGGAAATACTTCCCCGGCTAAGTCAGCCAGCCAACGTGAGGAATGTAAGATCAAGTTTTGATCTAGTAGTACAACTCTATGTTTTGATGATTACAAGTTAACCTTTTGATATGAACAATTGTGGTACTCTAACGTGTTTTTCTGAGTGCGCTATTTACAGGCTCTGACCTCAATTCAATCCCACACAAATCAGAAGGACTGTGCATAAAGAGTGACCCAAGCAACGCTTTCGCATTGACCATGTTCAGTATGAACAATGGAAAAGCTTCAGAAGTTCTGAAGTTACACAAACTCTGATGTGGACTCAGTCATTAGAAGTTCTGAAGATCCAGAAAGTCTGATAACCAAGAAACACTAAAGGTTCAGATGTTCTGATGGTGTAGAAGACTCTAAAAATCCAGAAGCTGAATAGTGGAAATTCTGATGTCCAGAAGCAAGATACTCTGAAGACCATGTACTCCCTCTGAGTTCAGAATCAGAAGATACAATGGTCAGAGGATCTGGGCTTTCCCTCTGACTCTGATCAACCGGCTTCACAAGTTCCAACATGAAGCTTTCTCCTGATCAGAAGTCTCCTAGGTTTAAAGGTCAAGTCACTTTCAAAGTACAAAAGCAATTGTACCATCCTGACAACCTACCTAACGCTCTCAGCCACAGCAGAAGCTGGAATTTCCAGAACTGCCCTCCAACGGTAGCATTTCCCATGCAACGTTCAACCCTAATCCTTGGAGTATAAAAAGAGGCTGAAGACTGAAAGAAGCGGCTAGAAGCATTCACATACGCGCAAGAAAAATTCAAATTCTTCTAAGCTTTCTTTCATCTGAAATTCATTGAGTTTACTATTAGCTTTTTAGAAGCAAATCTCTTGTAAACAATTCTTTGATAAACAGTTTGTTTAGTTCCTTTAGGAGATCAAGGTTGATCGGATCCTAGAGAAGACTAAGAGAGTGAATCTTAGTGTGAGCTAAGTCAGTGTAATTGTTAGTCACTTGTAGGTTTCAAGTGCAGTTGTAACTCTTACCTGATTAGTGGATTGCCTTCATTCTAAGAAGGAAGAAATCACCTTAACGGGTGGACTGGAGTAGCTTGAGTGATTTATCAAGTGAACCAGGATAAAATCCTTGTGTGCTTTTCTATCTCTTATCTTTAGCACTTAAGTTCTCGAAAGATTTGTGAAAATCTTTAAGGTGGAAGCTTTATCTTGAAAACGCTATTCAAACCCCCCCTTTCTACCGTTTTTCATACCTTCAATTGGTATCAGAGCGCAAGTTCTGATTACCACACCTAACAGTTTTCAGTGATCCGGGCCGGTGTGAAAAACAATGGCTACCACCACCAGTGAAACTCAAAGAGATGGTTACAATGCAAAGCCTCCTATGTTCGACGGTCAAAGGTTCGAATATTGGAAAGATAGACTGGAAAGTTTCTTTCTGGGTTTCGATGCAGATCTCTGGGATATTATTGTGGATGGCTACGAGCGTCCAGTTGATGCAGATGGCAAGAAGATCCCAAGGTCAGAGATGACTGCAGATCAAAAGAAGCTGTACTCACAACATCACAAAGCAAGAGCAATTCTTCTAAGTGCTATTTCTTATGAAGAGTACCAGAAAATTACAGATCGTGAGTTTGCAAAAGGCATTTTTGAATCTCTGAAGATGTCTCATGAAGGAAACAAGAAAGTCAAAGAATCAAAGGCATTGTCTTTGATCCAAAAATATGAATCCTTCATCATGGAGCCAAATGAGTCCATTGAAGAAATGTTCTCCAGATTTCAGTTGCTTGTGGCTGGCATAAGACCTCTCAACAAGAGCTATACAACAAAAGATCATGTCATAAGGGTTCTCATGAGTCTTCCTGAAAGTTGGATGCCTTTAGTGACTTCAATAGAGCTCACGAGAGATGTTGAGAATATGAGTTTAGAAGAACTCATCAGCATTTTGAAATGCCATGAGCTGAAGCGCTCTGAGATGCAAGATCTGAGGAAAAAGTCTATAGCCTTGAAATCCAAATCTGAAAAGGCTAAGGCTGAGAAGTCAAAAGCTCTTCAAGCTGAAGAAGAAGAATCTGAAGAAGCATCAGAAGATTCTGATGAAGATGAGCTGACTCTGATCTCCAAGAGACTCAACCGAATCTGGAAGCACAGGCAGAGCAAGTACAAAGGCTCTGGAAAGGCAAAAGGAAAGTCTGAATCCTCAGGCCAGAAGAAGTCATCAATTAAGGAAGTCACATGCTTTGAGTGCAAAGAATCAGGGCACTACAAAAGTGACTGTCCAAAGTTGAAGAAGGACAAGAAGCCAAAGAAGCACTTCAAGACAAAGAAGAGTCTGATGGTGACATTTGATGAATCAGAGTCAGAGGATGTTGACTCTGATGGTGAAGTCCAAGGACTCATGGCTATTGTCAAAGACAAAAGAGCAAAGTCAAAGGAAGCTGTTGACTCTGACTCAGAATCAGAAGGAGATCCTAACTCAGACGATGAAAATGAGGTATTCGCTTCTTTCTCTACCTCTGAACTGAAACACGCCTTGTCTGATATCATGGATAAGTATAACTCTTTATTGTCTAAACATAAGAAGCTGAAAAAGGACTTATCTGCTGTTTCCAAGACTCCTTCTGAACATGAGAAAATTATCTCTGATTTGAAAAATGATAATCATGCTTTGATCAATTCTAACTCTGTGCTTAAGAACCAGATTGTTAAGTTAGAAGAAATAGTTGCGTGTGATGCCTCTGATTGTAGAAATGAATCTAAGTATGAAAAGTCTTTTCAAAGATTCCTGGCTAAAAGCGTAGATAGAAGCTTGATGGCTTCAATGATCTATGGCGTAAGCAGAAATGGAATGCATGGCATTGGCTATTCTAAACCAATTAGAAATGAGCCCTCTGTGTCTAAAGCTAAATCCTTGTATGAATGCTTTGTTCCCTCTGGTACCATATTGCCTGATCCTTTACCTGCTAAAGTTGCTAAAAACCCTCTTAAAAAGGGATCTTTCTCTATGTCTAAATATCATGCAAATATTCCTTTAAAATATCATGTTGAGACACCCAAGGTGATCAGAACCTCTGGGGTACCTAACAAGAAAGGACCCAGAAAGTGGGTACCTAAGGACAAGATTATCTATGTTGCAGATATCCTTGATAGCTCCACTGAAACACCAATCATGGTATCTGGACAGTGGATGCTCGCGTCACATGACGGGAGAAAGGCGTATGTTCCAAGAGCTAAAACTTAAGCCTGGAGGCGAAGTTGGCTTTGGAGGAAATGAAAAGGGTAAAATTGTTGGTACTGGTACTATTTGTGTAGATAGTAGTCCATGCATTGATAATGTGTTATTGGTAGACGGCTTAACACATAACTTATTGTCTATAAGTCAATTAGCTGACAAGGGTTATGATGTTATATTCAATCAAAAGTCCTGCCGTGCTGTAAGTCAGATCGATGGCTCTGTTCTTTTTAACAGCAAGAGGAAGAACAACATTTATAAGATCAGATTATCTGAGTTGGAGGCTCAGAATGTGAAGTGCTTTCTGTCTGTTAATGAAGAGCAGTGGGTATGGCATAGACGGTTAGGGCATGCCAGTATGAGAAAGATTTCTCAGCTGAGCAAGCTAAACCTTGTCAGGGGCTTACCCAATCTGAAGTTCGCTTCAGACGCTCTTTGTGAAGCATGTCAGAAAGGCAAATTCACAAAAGTCCCTTTCAAGGCAAAGAATGTTGTCTCAAGCTCAAGGCCGTTGGAACTTCTGCATATCGACCTTTTTGGACCAGTGAAAACTGAGTCTATAGGTGGCAAGAGATATGGGATGGTTATCGTTGATGACTATAGCCGCTGGACATGGGTAAAGTTTCTAACCCGCAAGGATGAGTCTCATGCTGTGTTCTCTACCTTCATAGCCCAAGTACAAAACGAGAAGGCTTGTAGGATTGTGCGTGTCAGAAGTGACCATGGTGGAGAGTTTGAGAATGACAAGTTTGAGAGTCTGTTTGATTCCTATGGAATTGCACATGATTTCTCTTGTCCCAGAACTCCTCAACAAAATGGTGTTGTTGAGAGGAAGAACAGAACTCTTCAGGAGATGGCTAGAACCATGCTCCAAGAAACTGGCATGGCTAAGCACTTTTGGGCAGAGGCAGTAAATACAGCATGTTACATTCAGAACAGAATCTCTGTGAGACCAATTCTGAATAAGACTCCCTATGAATTGTGGAAGAACATAAAACCCAACATTTCTTACTTTCATCCTTTTGGTTGTGTTTGTTATGTTCTTAATACTAAGGATAGATTGCATAAATTTGATGCTAAATCTTCTAAATGTCTATTACTTGGTTATTCTGAGAGATCTAAAGGTTTTAGATTTTATAATACTGATGCTAAGACTATTGAAGAATCTATTCATGTTAGATTTGACGATAAGCTTGACTCTGACCAGTCAAAGCTAGTTGAGAAGTTTGCAGATTTAAGCATTAATGTTTCTGACAAAGGCAAAGCTCCAGAGGAAGCTGAGCCAGAGGAAGATGAACCAGAAGAAGAAGCTGGTCCCTCTGATTCACAAACTCTGAAGAAGAGCAGAATCACTGCAGCTCATCCTAAGGAATTGATTCTGGGCAACAAGGACGAACCAGTCAGAACCAGATCAGCCTTCAGACCCTCTGAAGAGACCTTGCTTAGTCTGAAAGGATTGGTGTCCTTAACTGAACCCAAGTCCATAGATGAAGCTCTTCAGGATAAGGATTGGATTCTGGCCATGGAAGAAGAATTGAATCAATTCTCCAAGAACGATGTTTGGAGCTTAGTGAAGAAGCCTGAGAGTGTCCATATAATTGGAACAAAATGGGTATTCAGAAACAAGTTGAATGAGAAAGGAGATGTAGTCAGAAACAAGGCAAGGCTAGTTGCTCAAGGCTACAGTCAGCAGGAAGGAATAGACTACACAGAAACATTTGCTCCAGTAGCAAGACTAGAAGCAATCAAACTATTGATCTCTTTCTCAGTGAATCACAACATAGTTCTTCATCAGATGGATGTAAAAAGTGTCTTCCTAAATGGTTATATTTCAGAGGAAGTTTATGTTCATCAACCCCCAGGTTTTGAAGATGAAAAGAAACCAGACCATGTGTTCAAGTTGAAGAAATCACTCTATGGTCTGAAGCAAGCTCCCAGAGCATGGTATGAGAGACTCAGCTCATTCCTTCTGAAGAATGAGTTTGTAAGTGGTAAAGTATGTCAGAAGCTCTATCGTGGTATGATAGGATCTCTTCTATACCTAACTGCATCTAGGCCTGATATATTATTTAGTGTTCATCTATGTGCTCGTTTCCAATCAGATCCAAGGGAAACCCACTTAACTGCTGTTAAAAGGATCCTAAGGTATCTGAAAGGCACCACTAACCTTGGCTTGATGATGACCCTAGTTTAGTAGTGTTTTTAGGGTCATTTCTTAGTTTGTTTTGAGTCTTTTTGTTGAGTCTCATGTAGTGTTTCATGCATTCTCATGCATTTTTATCTTTCTTTAAGTTTTTACTTTGTTTTGGTAATTTTATAGTTTTATAGGGACCTTTCTTGCATTTTAAGTAAGTTTAGGACTTGCATATCTTTTCTACTTGAATTGAGGGTCTTTTGTGCTAATAAACTCTTGGAAATCCTAGATATTTTCCTTACTTTGTTCCCAAGCAGCTAGGTCTGAAAACTGATGAAGAAAGAAGGTCAAAAGGCTTGGAAAATTGAAGGGAGGCTTAAAGGGGAGTTAAGAAGAAGGTCAAGAGGCTTCCTAGCATGTAGAGAGCGCTCAGGCGCTCGTGTTGAGCGCCTGAGCGCCAATTGGATCGATGTTTACATGATGCTAGAAAGGAATTGGCGCCTGAGCGCTCCTGATTGAGCGCCTGAGCGCCAATTACCTCCAGAGAGCTTGTTTTGGCTTGGAATTGGCGCTCAGGCGTGCTTAATTGGCGCCTGAGCGCTCAGACTCGACCTGTTTGCCTATAAATAGGGTTTTTGTCATTTCTTTTGTAACTTTTGTCATTTCTATACATTCCTAAATAAGTTAGAAGTAGGGTTAGGCTCTGGAGCTTGAGGAGAAGCATTCTCCAAGTCCATGTTCCAGGTTTTATCCTTCTTTTCTTGTATGGATTCTAGAGCCATGCTTGGCTAAAACCCCTTTTGCTTTGGGTTCTTTGTAAGACTTTGAATGTTTTAGCTATCAATCCTTTTCTATTCATGATGTTCTGAGTAAACCCTTGAATCTCACTTCTATGCTTTATCTTTCAAGCTTGAATGCATGCTAGCTTCTTACTTTTCTATAATCATAACGATAGTTTGTTATAGAATTGGGACTTGTTGTGAGATTACTCCTTCTATACTTGCTACTAGGAATAGAGGAAGGGTTGGGGTTTGTTGGCCTGATTTGTATGCTTAGTGCTTCTAGCAAATGTTTAGGTTATCAAGGAATTGAACCTATCTTTTGATTAGGAAGGGTTTTCTTTGCGAGGCATCGAAAGATAACTAACTAGGCTAGAACATCAAGGAGAGACTCCGGATTAATTGAATAGGAAGGTTTGCTAAAACTGAATTAGTTGAACAAGAACCCAAGGCAATCTCATCTCTGTTTTTCAATCGCTTTATTACTTGATTACTTGTCTTTTTACAAACTCAAGAAACAACCAATTATTAAAACTGAATTTTACTTGCTTTTCAACCTTAAACTTGAATCTTAAACTGAATTGCCACACCAATTCCCTGTGGTTCGATAATTTAAAACCCGGAGGTATTCGTACACTTGCGAATTGACCAACAAGTTTTTGGCGCCGTTGCCGGGGCATTGTTTGTGGTTTTTGGTTTAAGTTTTTAGTTTGTGGTTTTATTTTTTGTTTTTATCTTTGTCTAGAATTGGTGCTACTAATCTTTCTTTGCTTTAGTGTCACACTTTCAGGTTGCTCTCACGAGAGACACCGTCATGGGTGGCCATATGACGGAGGAGGAGATGCAAGCCCATATCGAGGCAAGAATCCAAGAGGGGATCACCCTCCGATTATGTGAACAAGAAGTTGAGAATGCCAACCGGTCTCTTCGGGAACTCACCTCGGCTACCATGAGTTATGACTATCCCGGGAGCATTGTCTTTCCCGAGGGAGTGGGAAACTTTAAGTTGAGACCGACATTCATCAACTTGGTGAGCCAAAACCAATATGGTGGAGGTACTTTGGAAGATCCACATGCTCACATGGAGAGGTTCATCCGGAATTGCAACACTTACCGGGTGAACAATGTTCTGGCGGATGCAATTCGGTTGAGCTTGTTTCCATTTTCTTTGAAGGACACCACTGAGGAATGGCTGAATTCTCAACCTCAAGGGAGCTTCACTTCTTGGGACGACTTAGCGGAAAAGTTCACAACAAGGTTCTTCCCAAGATCCCTTTTGAGGAAATTGAAAAAAGACATCATGAATTTTGTGCAACCCACTGAAGAAAATCTCTATGAAGCTTGGGAGCGCTTCAAGAAGCTCTTGAGGAAATGCCCTCAACACAATCTCACCCAAACTGAATTGGTTGCAACATTTTATGATGGTCTACAATACTCTTGGAGGTTTGGCCTAGATGCGGCTTCAAATGGCGAGTTCGATGCTCTTCCCCCACAAGCGGGGTATGACTTAATAGAAAAGATGGCAGCGAGAGCCATGAACTCTGAAAATGATCGCCAAACCCGAAGGAGTAAGTTTGAAGTGGAAGCTTATGACAAGCTCTTGGCCTCCAACAAGCAACTCACCGAACAAGTGGCGGAGATTCGAATGCATATTAAGGAGACCAAGGCTATTGGCGCAAGAATGACTTGTGTGGAGTGCAAGTCTTGTGGTGGACCTCATGTTAGTAACTTGTGTACTGTCAATGCTGAGAGCAATGAAGCCAAAGCTATAGCTCAAGGAAGCATAGTTTCATCCTCAAATCATGAACCTCTTGTCCAAACACAAGTTGTTGGAAAGGTGAATTGCAAGAGGAGTTTAGAGGAGCTATTGGAGAGTTGCATCAACCGCATGAACAACAACCATAAGAACCAAGAGGCGGCTATCAAGAACTTGGAGAACCACCTTGGCCAGCTAGCCAAGCAAATTACCGAAAGGCCTCAAGGTAAATTTCCTTCCGATACTTTCCCCAATCCCGAACAAGAAAATTCTGCTGTTGTTACTACTAGGAGTGGGAGAGTGTTACATGAGTTAAAAAAGAAAGTAGAGGGAGAAAAAAGTGAGAAGATAGTTGAGGAGAAAGTGAGTGTTCCTATTAAAACTAGAGTGATGAATGATCCTATTCCTGAACTTAGCAAAGTTCCATTTCCTAAAGCATTGGCTAAAAAGAATTTGGATAAAAAGCTTTCAAAATTTATGGATGTTTTTAAGAAACTCCATATTGATATCCCTTTTTCCGATGCTTTGGAACAAATGCCTATCTATGCTAAGTTCATGAAGGACATTTTAAATAAGAGGAGGAAGTTGAGTGAGGTTGATGAGACAGTCATGTTGACTGAGGAGTGTAGTGCAATCTTGCAAAGGAAGATACCTAGGAAGAGGAGAGATCCCGGAAGCTTTACTATTCCGGTGGAGATTGAGGGGTTGTCGAAAGTGGATGCATTGTGTGACTTAGGAGCGAGCATCAACTTGATGCCGCTTAGCATGTTTAGGAGGTTGAACTTAGGTGAGGTTACCCCAACTATGCTCTCCTTACAAATGGCGGACCGATCCCTAAAGACACCTTATGAGATCATTGAGGATGTTATGGTGAAGGTGGATAAGTATGTGTTCCCCGTTGATTTTGTGGTGCTGGACATGGAGGAAGATGCAAAGATTCCTCTTATTCTAGGCCGACCCTTTTTAGCCACTGCTAGGGCTAAGATTGATGTTGATAAGGGTCAGCTCATTCTCCGAGTTAGTAAGGACAAGGTAAGATTTTCAGTTTTCAATCCTAATTTGCAAACTAACATTAATGATGGTTTTGTTTGTGATATGATCAAAAGCTTGTCCAGGTCTTCAAGGGAGACCCCCAAGGTAGGTGAAAAAGATGTTGAGCTGAATAAAGCTCTCATCAAGCTTGTTAGTGAAAACAAGTATGGGGGGTCTAAAGATGAGAATTTCCAAGCCCACATGGCCCGGTTCACTCAAGCTAGTCACCTTGTAAAGATGGAAGGTGTGACTAGTGATGAGCTCAAGGTGAAGCTCTTCCCTCACTCCTTGAAAGGGGGAGCAAGGATTTGGTACGATGGTTTAGATGATACCCTCTCTTGGGAGGAGATGTTCCAAAAGTTTTGTGCAAGGTTCCTACCTTGTACATATGGAAGAAAGATTGATGGTAACGAATTTCCTTCCTAACACCAAAGGAAGGAGAGTCCACCTAGGACTATAACTTAGGGCTGCTTGGGAGACAACCCAAGTCTTGTTTTATTTTACTTGTTTGTTTGTTGCATTTTGCAGGGAATGAGAGCATGGATTTTGGAGTAGGAGGTGTGTCTAAGGCCTCCATGGTAACTTGTAAAGGAGGTCGACTCTTTCCCTTAGTTAAGCTCATGCATTTTTACATATTTTTCCTTTGTAGAACTTTTTTTTTTCTGGTTGATCATGCATTGTAAGTTAGAGTTGTTTTTGGGTCTTTACTTCCCTATACTCACATGTTTTTGCCCGTAGTTATGCTCTCGTACTTGTGCTGGTTTTGAAAATGTTTTTGTGAATACTTGTGTTTCTTTTGGGGATAAGTGATTGCATGCTTTGGGGAAGAGAGGAGGAGACTTCGGTCTTCCGAGTGTTTCTTAAGGATAGAGTTGGTGTGAGTCCATAAGGGTCCATCTTTGACCCTTCACCATAAAATTTCCCTGGAGGATCCTGACTCACTCGTATTTCTTGGTTCTGTATTGATCTCACTCTTTGCATGCTCTGTGATACTTGCACTATTCTTGAGACTTGTAGGTTTTTGAGCTTCAGAGTTGTTGGTTTGAACATTGTCTTTAGTTGTCCCATTTGAGCCTTATTAGAGAATTTGTTGTAGCCAGGTGATTGGGACGGATGTTTGGTTGGATTTTGGGGAGTGTTGGTCCTTGCATTGTTTTGGAGCTAAGTAAAGTTGAAAGCGTCTCTTGCCCCAAGTGAAAAATATTGAAAAAAAAGAAGAATAAAAAGAAAAGAACTCCTAATCAAAGTTGGAGTGCAAAAAAAAAAAGAAAAGAAAAGGAAGTTGAGAAAGGGGTCAAGAGACTGGTGTTTGTAAAGTTTGTTGATGAAAGCTCCGGGGTTATGTGATTAGACCACACTCAATAGTTTTGAAGCCTAGACTTCCTTAGGGACCAACCACCTTGTACTTCACCAAGCCAACATTTCAACCCTTTGAAGTCTCATTGAATTTGTGCATGTTTGATCTCTGTTGCTCTTGAGTGAATGATATCCAGAACCTATGAACTACTTGTGTGCTTAGTGTACTTAATATATATCTCATCCTAGGAATTTTAGATCTATATGCTTCTCATGATGGACTCTACACTCTCCTTTATCTAAAAGTTGCATGAAGTGGATTGTTGTGTCTTTCTTTTGGAACCAGCGGTAGTTGCTAAATCCCCCGGTTTTCTTATAAGTATTCCTTGTTGAGCACTTGTTTGGAAGCATTTCTTGCGCTTGAGGGCAAGCGAGTGTTGTTTACGCTCGAGGGCGAGCTGTCGTTGAGTATAGTGGTGTGATGACCCTAGTTTAGTAGTGTTTTTAGGGTCATTTCTTAGTTTGTTTTGAGTCTTTTTGTTGAGTCTCATGTAGTGTTTCATGCATTCTCATGCATTTTTATCTTTCTTTAAGTTTTTACTTTGTTTTGGTAATTTTATAGTTTTATAGGGACCTTTCTTGCATTTTAAGTAAGTTTAGGACTTGCATATCTTTTCTACTTGAATTGAGGGTCTTTTGTGCTAATAAACTCTTGGAAATCCTAGATATTTTCCTTACTTTGTTCCCAAGCAGCTAGGTCTGAAAACTGATGAAGAAAGAAGGTCAAAAGGCTTGGAAAATTGAAGGGAGGCTTAAAGGGGAGTTAAGAAGAAGGTCAAGAGGCTTCCTAGCATGTAGAGAGCGCTCAGGCGCTCGTGTTGAGCGCCTGAGCGCCAATTGGATCGATGTTTACATCATGCTAGAAAGGGTTAGGCTCTGGAGCTTGAGGAGAAGCATTCTCCAAGTCCATGTTCCAGGTTTTATCCTTCTTTTCTTGTATGGATTCTAGAGCCATGCTTGGCTAAAACCCCTTTTGCTTTGGGTTCTTTGTAAGACTTTGAATGTTTTAGCTATCAATCCTTTTCTATTCATGATGTTCTGAGTAAACCCTTGAATCTCACTTCTATGCTTTATCTTTCAAGCTTGAATGCATGCTAGCTTCTTACTTTTCTATAATCATAACGATAGTTTGTTATAGAATTGGGACTTGTTGTGAGATTACTCCTTCTATACTTGCTACTAGGAATAGAGGAAGGGTTGGGGTTTGTTGGCCTGATTTGTATGCTTAGTGCTTCTAGCAAATGTTTAGGTTATCAAGGAATTGAACCTATCTTTTGATTAGGAAGGGTTTTCTTTGCGAGGCATCGAAAGATAACTAACTAGGCTAGAACATCAAGGAGAGACTCCGGATTAATTGAATAGGAAGGTTTGCTAAAACTGAATTAGTTGAACAAGAACCCAAGGCAATCTCATCTCTGTTTTTCAATCGCTTTATTACTTGATTACTTGTCTTTTTACAAACTCAAGAAACAACCAATTATTAAAACTGAATTTTACTTGCTTTTCAACCTTAAACTTGAATCTTAAACTGAATTGCCACACTAATTCCCTATGGTTCGATAATTTAAAACCCGGAGGTATTCGTACACTTGCGAATTGACCAACACTTGATGTATAAGAAAACATCAGAGTATAAGCTTTAAGGTTATTGTGATGCTGGTTATGCTGGAGATAGAACAGAGAGAAAAAGTACTTCTGGAAACTGTCAATTTCTAGGAAGCAATCTAGTCTCATGGGCAAGCAAGAGGCAATCAACCATTGCACTATCCACTGCAGAGGCAGAATATATCTCAGCAGCAATTTGCAGTACTCAGATGCTCTGGATGAAACATCAGCTGGAGGATTATCAGATCCTTGAGAGCAATATTCCAATCTATTGTGATAACACTGCTACAATCTCATTGAGTAAGAATCCTATCTTGCATTCAAGGGCAAAGCACATTGAGGTAAAGTATCACTTTATTAGAGATTATGTACAGAAGGGCGTACTTCTTCTGAAGTTTGTTGATACTGACCATCAATGGGCAGATATCTTTACAAAGCCCTTAGCAGAGGATAGATTTAATTTTATTCTGAAAAATCTGAACATGGACTTTTGTCCAGAGTGAAGATGGATCAGAACCTCTGACTATGATACTTCTTGATCAGAAGATGTCTAGTCCAGAAGGTAACTCAATCAGAGTGTGTGTACCCATTGGTACTAACTCTGAAGCTGAGACAGAAACACGTGTGTCAGTATCTCTGATGCATAGTTCCTTGTGCCCGTGTGACAGTCTGTCTTGATGCGTGTAGATGTGCTTATCTCCTGTGTGTGATATGTGTATTTACTGTTACTATCTATCTTTAATTTTCAACCGTTGATTTTAAATTGCTTTTTGAATCAACAACGGTTATTTGTCAAAACCCACTATACACACACGATCTCCTTCACTTTCGGTTTTTACTCTCTCTCTTGTTTTTTTCAAAACCGCTTACCCTCGATTTCTCTCTCGCTCTCTCTTCATCTTCAACCTTCATCTTCTACCTAAAACCTTCAACCACTCCAAAATGGTGAGACAAACCAGAAGAGATACTGCAGATGCAACCCAGTTCCCTCATATGGTAGTGGGTCTAGCAACAGGTCAAAGGGGTCCTGAGAATCCGAATCAAGATCAAGGTCAAGCTCAAGAACAGATCATTCCGATTGCAGAACGGGGCTGTGCCGTTCACTGCGTATATGCTCCTGAGGAACTTCAAGTACTGGCAGAATGGAGATTTGACCTCGACAATCTTGCTACAAATGGGTATGATCTTCGTCCTGAAGTCCGTGTTCAAGACTGGGAAAATTACTTCAACAGGCTTCGAGGACCGGTGTATGACAAATTGGTCAAGGAATTCTGGAAGCATGCCGACTGCGATGATACTCAAGTGGTATCCTACATTCTTGGAAGAAGGATAATAATCACGGAGAAGTCATTTGTGAAGTTGCTAGGTGCAGAAACTGCAAATGGGTATCGATTTCAACTGACAGAATCGAAGCTGAAACCCAACACCAAGAATACAATCAACAAAGCCCTGTACACCACTTACAAACAGGGCAAGACCGATTACAAGGTACTGGACCTTCATCCCAAGCTCAGAATCTGGCACAAGATTCTGCTCAACTGCATCAGCCAGAGACCAAAGGGCAGTTCCCCAGACTACATCAACTTCAACCAGAAGGCGATGTTGTTTTTCATCCAAGACAAGAAGAAGATCTGCCTTCCCTACTTCCTGTTCTCCTACTTGAAGGAGTGTATCAAGAAGTCCAGAACTACTGCCTCCATCAAGTCAGCAATCAAGTATATCCCTTTTGGGAGATTGCTGTCTGATCTCTTCATTGAGAGCGGCCTCATTCAAGATCTGGTCAATGCTGGATGCACAGAGGATCTGACCACCATTGTCAGTGATGTCTTCACTGCAAATTCTCTGAAGAAAATGGGTCTAGTCAAGAAGAAGATTGCTCCTGCCCATGAAGACACATCTTCTGAAATCAGAAGTAGAAGGGTGCCTCTGAATGACTACCCTCTGTGGACACAGGCAGACAATCCTGAAGCTATTAGGTGCTATGTTGAAGACCTAAGGGCTCAAGGCTATGAAATTGATCTCGATGAATTCTTCAGAAGACTGCCGCCAGCTCCAGAGTTTCCTTCTCCTACCAAGAAGAAAGTTCAGAGGAAGATGATCTTAGAAGAATCTTCTGAGGAATCAGATGTCCCTCTGACCAAAGGGAAGAAGGCTGGTCAATCCAAGAGAAAACATGATGAAACCAGCAAGCCAGATGATGGTGATGATGGTGATAATGAGGATGGTCCTCCATCTCCCAAGAAGAAGAAGAAGCAGGTCAGAATCGTGGTGAAGCCTACTCGGGTGGAACCAGCTGCTGAAGTGATCAGAAGGATTGAAACTCCTGTCAGAGTGACAAGATCATCAGCACAATCATGTAAGTCTGCAGTTGCTTCTGATGATGATTTGAATTTATTTGATGCACTCCCCATCTCAGCCATGCTCAAACAATCTTCAAATCCACTCACTCCCATTCCTGAGTCCCAACCAGCTGCACAAACCACTTCTCCACCACATTCCCCAAGGTCTTCATTTTTCCAACCTTCTCCAACTGAAGCACCTCTCTGGAATTTGCTCCAGAACCAACCATCTAGGCCAGATGAACCAACCTCTCCCATTACCATCCAGTATAACCCATTAACTTCTGAACCCATAATCCCTGAGCAACCAGAGCCCAACCAAACAGAACCTGGACCCAGAACCTCTGATCACTCTGTCCCAAGAGCATCAGAACGTCTGGCTCCCAGAACCACTGATACAGATTCTTCCACAGCCTATACACCTGTATCCTTCCCAACTAACATTGCTGACTCTTCTCCCTCCAATAACTCTGAATCCACTAGAAAATTCATGGAGGTTAGAAAAGAAAAGGTGTCTACCTTAGAAGAGTATTATCTCACTTGTCCAAGCCCTAGGAGATATCCTGGCCCTAGACCTGAACGTCTAGTAGACCCAGATGAACCTATCTTGGCCAATCCTTTGCATGAGGCAGACCCTTTGGCTCAACAAGCTCAACCTGCCTCTGACCAACAAGAGCCAGTTCAACCAGAACCCGAACCAGAACAATCTGTATCTAACCACTCCTCAGTTAGATCACCCCATCCTCTGGTTGAAACTTCAGAACCTCACCTTGGAACCTCTGAACCAAATGCTCAAATTTTTAACATTGGCTCTCCACAAGGTAACTCTGAAGCTCACAGCAGCAATCACCCAGCCTCTCCTGAAACCAACCTCTCTATAATTCCTTACACTCACCTCCGACCCACATCTCTCTCTGAATGCATCAATATTTTCCATCATGAAGCTTCATTGATGCTACGCAATGTGCAAGGTCAGACTGACCTAAGCGAGAATGCTGAATATGTGGCTGAAGAGTGGAACAGTCTGAGCACTTGGCTAGTGGCTCAAGTTCCAGTTATGATGCAGCTTCTGAATGCAGAGGGAAGTCAGAGGATCGAGGCTGCAAAGCAAAGGTTTGCTAGAAGGGTGGCTCTTCATGAACAAGAAGAAATACATAAGCTACTTGAAGCTATTGAAGAAGCCAAAAGAAAGAAAGAACAAGCAGAAGAAGCTGCACGTGAAGCAGCAGCTCAAGCTGAACAAGCCAGATTAGAGGCAGAACGACTTGAAGCTGAGGCTGAAGCTCTTAGATGCCAAGCACTTGCACCAGTAGTGTTTACTCCTGCTGCTTATGCTTCCATTCCAGCTCCTCAAGCTGCTCAGAATGTTCCTTCCAGCTCTACCCAGTCAAGCTCGTCTAGACTCGACATCATGGAACAAAGACTTGATACTCATGAGTCTATGCTAATAGACATGAAGGAAATGATGATGGAACTTCTGCGTCGATCTGCTAAACCCTAGTCTTAGGATCTCTTCGTTCTTCTTCTTACCCTAGTTTTATTTTCTTTAAGTATTTTTTTTTGTTATTATTCCGTTATGTATTTTCGTTATTTATTTTTGCACATCATACATATATATCTATCTGACATTATGTTTGCAAAATTTTCTTTATTCATCACAAACTGCATTTACATCATACATATTTTTCTTTTACCTAACAATCCTAGAATGGAGGATTCCTCTTCATTCTTCTGCACTCCTGGCGCTGCTCTGACCTTTCCTTCTCCAGACGATCCAGTGAATACTGGATGTTGTTGAGATTGACAATCTGCTCATCCCTCTCCAGAATTTCTTCTGAAGTCTTGAGTTTCTTCTCTATATTTTCTTTCTCTTCCAGCAGCTTTAGTTCAAGCTGGCTGAGTTCTTGCACTTCCTCCACGAAGGCAAGAAATTCCTGCAAGTCTTTCTTCAACTCTGGACGCAGGTCCTCCTCCAGCAGTGTCCGTGTTAGCTCTGAGATGGTTGTTGTACCCTCTGGATGCCTAATATTGAGGAACAAGTCCTCCTCAAAGGCCTTCTTTCTCAGTTCTTCTAGTGCGCTCATGTATGATGCCATTTTTTTCTGTGTTATGATCTTGCTCGCTTTGTGAAGCTTACCCCATTCTCCATCGCCTTATATAGGCTTCACTTTCTGAAAGTTAATGCTCCTACAATTTCTCGAGGTTAAGTTCTTGGTAACTGACCCTTATCTTTACTCCTTTGGCCGGTGGTAAACGTTCTTCTTTTGCATTAACTCTTCTCTTTAATTCGCCTAACTCTGATTCTTGCATCGTTTTTAATTTTCTTAAGACTTAGACCTTCTCAAAGGGGGAGTACTTTGTACTTCAAGCTAAGTTTTTCACACCCCACGCTTTTTGCTTATGACAAAAAGGGGGAGTACAACCCAGTTTTGATGTGTAAGATGTGTTAGTGTGACTTATTTTTTTCTTTTGGAGAATTTAAGAGTTCCACCTTTATGACCATAGATGTGTCACTGGGCAAATACAAGGAATACATTTCACTTCTTCTGAAGTGATTTTAGATTGACTCTGATACCCAAGACTCTGATACCTTGTCTGATTACTTATGCGCTCTGATTACTCTATTTTCATCTATGTCATAATATTTTTCACTCTGAACTCTTATATTATTTAGCTCAGAATCTAGACTTCACTAACGTTTTCATCAAGTATTAGATTCAGGGGGAGTTAAGCTTAGAATCAAGCAGTGACTTGAATTCAGAATGAGCAAGACAAACTATTCACATCAGGATAAGTTTTATTCTATATCCCTAAACTCTGAGTGAATTCAGTTTATTGTTTAAGAATTGTTCATCAAAAATCTTAGTTTTGTCATCATCAAAAAGGGGGAGATTGTAAGATCAAGTTTTGATCTAGTAGTACAACTCTATGTTTTGATGATTACAAGTTAACCTTTTGATATGAACAATTGTGGTACTCTAACGTGTTTTTTCTGAGTGCGCTATTTACAGGCTCTGACCTCAATTCAATCCCACACAAATCAGAAGGACTGTGCATAAAGAGTGACCCAAGCAACGCTTTCGCATTGACCATGTTCAGTATGAACAGTGGAAAAGCTTCTGAAGTTCTGAAGTTACACAAACTCTGATGTGGACTCAGTCATTAGAAGTTCTGAAGATCCAGAAAGTCTGATAACCAAGAAACACTGAAGGTTCTGATGTTCTGATGGTGTAGAAGACTCTGAAAATCCAGAAGCTGAATAGTGGAAATTCTGATGTCCAGAAGCAAGATACTCTGAAGACCATGTACTCCCTCTGAGTTCAGAATCAGAAGATACAATGGTCAGAGGATCTGGGCTTTCCCTCTGACTCTGATCAACCGGCTTCACAAGTTCCAACATAAAGCTTTCTCCTGATCAGAAGTCTCTGTTGGTCAATTCGCAAGTGTACGAATACCTCCGGGTTTTAAATTATCGAACCACAGGGAATTGGTGTGGCAATTCAGTTTAAGATTCAAGTTTAAGGTTGAAAAGCAAGTAAAATTCAGTTTTAATAATTGGTTGTTTCTTGAGTTTGTAAAAAGACAAGTAATCAAGTAATAAAGCAATTGAAAAACAGAGATGAGATTGCCTTGGGTTCTTGTTCAACTATTTCAGTTTTAGCAAACCTTCCTATTCAATTAATCCCGAGTCTCTCCTTGATGTTCTAGCCTAGATAGTCATCTATCGATGCCTCGTAAAGAAAACCCTTTCTAATCAAAAGATAGATTCAATTCCTTGATAACCTAAACATTTGTTAGAAGCACTAAGCATGCAAATCAGGCCAACAAACCCCAACTCTTCCTCTATTCCTAGTAGCAAGTATAGAAGGAGTAATCTCATAACAAGTCCCAATTCTATAACAAACTATCGTTATGATTATAGAAAAGTAAGAAGCTAGCATGCATTCAAGCTTGAAAGATAAAGCATAGAAGTGAGATTCAAGGGTTTACTCAGAACATCATGAATAGAAAAGGATTGATAGCTAAAACATTCAAAGTCTTACAAAGAACCCAAAGCAAAAGGGGTTTTAGCCAAGCATGGCTATAGAATCCATACAAGAAAAGAAGGATAAAACCTGGAACATGAACTTGGAGAATGCTTCTCCTCAAGCTCCAGAGCCTAACCTTACTTCTAACTTATTTAGGAATGTATAGAAATGACAAAAGTTACAAAAGAAATGACAAAAAGCCTATTTATAGGCAAACAGGTCGAGTCTGGGCGCTCAGGCGCCAATTAAGCACGCCTGAGCGCCAATTCCAAGCCAAAACAAGCTCTCTGGAGGTAATTGGCGCTCAGGCGCTCAATCAGGAGCGCTCAGGCGCCAATTCCTTTCTAGCATCTTGTAAACATCGATCCAATTGGCGCTGAAGCGCTCAACACGAGCGCCTGAGCGCTCTCTACATGCTAGAAAGCCTCTTGACCTTCTTCTTAACTCCCCTTTAAGCCTACCTTCAATTTTCCAAGCCTTTTGACCTTCTTTCTTCATCAGTTTTCAGACCTAGCTGCTTGGGAACAAAGCAAGGAAAATATCTAAGATTTCCAAGAGTTTATTAGCACAAAAGACCCTCAATTCAAGTAGAAAAGATATGCAAGTACTAAACTTACTTAAAATGCAAGAAAGGTCCCTATAAAACTATAAAATTACCAAAACAAAGTAAAAACTTAAAGAAAGATTAAAATGCATGAGAATGCATGAAACACTACATGAGACTCAACAAAAAGACACAAAACTAACTAATAAATGACCCTAAAAACACTACTAAAATAGGGTCATCACACCACTATACTCAACGACAGCTCGCCCTCGAGCGTAAACAACACTCGCTTGCCCTCAAGCGCAAGAAATGCTTCCAAACAAGTGCTCAACAAGGAATACTTATAAGAAAACCGGGGGATTTAGCAACCACAGCTGGTTCCAAAAGAAAGACACAACAATCCACTTCATGCAACTTTTAGACAAAGGAAAGTGTAGAGTCCATCATGAGAAGCATATAGATCTAAAATTCCTAGGATGAGATATACATTTAGTGCACTGAGCACACAAGCAGTTCATAGGTTTTGGATATCATTCACTCAAGAGCAACAAAGATCAAACATGCACAAATTCAAAGAGACTTTCAAAGGGTTGAAATGTTGGCTTGGTGAAGTACAAGGTGGTTGGTCCCTAAGGAAGACTAGGCTTCAAAACTATTGAGTGTGGTCCAATCACATAACCCCGGAGCTTTCATCAACAAACTTTACAAACACCAGTCTCTTGACCCCTTTCTCAACTTCCTTTTCTTTTCTTTTTTTTTTTGCACTCCAACTTTGATTAGGAGTTCTTTTCTTTTTATTCTTCTTCTTTTTCAATATTTTTCACTTGGGGCAAGAGACACTTTCAACTTTACTTAGCTCCAAAACAATGCAAGGACCAACACTCCCCAAAATCCAACCAAACATCCGTCCCAATCACCTGGCTACAACAAATTCTCCAATAAGGCTCAAATGGGACAACTAAAGACAATGTTCAAACCAACAACTCTGAAGCTCAAAAACCTACAAGTCTCAAGAATTGTGCAAGTATCACAAAGCATGCAAAGAGTGAAATCAATACAGAACCAAGAAGTACGAGTGAGTCAGGATCCTCCAGGGAAATTTTATGGTGAAGGGCCTAAGATGGGCCCTTATGGACTCACACCAACTCTATCCTTAAGAAACACTCGGAAGACCGAAGTCTCCTCCTCTCTTCCCCAAAGCATGCAATCACTCATCCCCAAAAGAAAACACAAGTATTCACAAAAACATTTTCAAAACTAGCAACATGTTAGAGAGCATAACTACGGGCAAAAACATGTGAGTATAGGGAAGTAAAGACCCAAAAACGACTCTAACAAAACAATGCATGAATAAAAGAAAAATAAAAGCTACAAAAGAAAAATATGCAAAAATGCATGAGATAAACTAAGGGAAAGAGTCGACCTCCTTTACAAGTTACCATGGAGGCCTTAGACACACCTCCTACTCCAGAATTCAGGCTCTCATTCCCTGAAAAATGCAACAAACCAACAAGCGAAATAAAACAAGACTTGGGTTGTCTCCCAAGCAGCCCTAAGTTATAGTCCTAGGTGGATTCTCCTTCCTTTGATGTTAGGAAGGAAATTCCTTACCATCAATCTTTCTTCCATATGTACAAGGTAGGAACCTTGCACAAAACTTTTGGAACATCTCCTCCCAATAGAGGGTATCATCTAAACCATCATACCAAATCCTTGCTCCCCCTTTCAAGGAGTGAGGGAAGAGCTTAATCATGAGCTCATCACTAGTCACACCTTCCATCTTTACAAGGTGACTAGCTTGAGTGAATCGGGCCGTGTGGGCTTGGAAATTCTCATCTTTAGACCCCCCATACTTGTTTTCACTAACAAGCTTGATGAGAGCTTTATTAAGCTCAACATCTTTTTCACTTACCTTGGGGGTCTCCTTTGAAGACCTGGACAAGCTTTTGATCATGTCACAAACAAAACCATCATTAATGTTAGTTTGCAAATTAGGATTGAAAAC